>NC_069504.1:230928312-231228312 GCF_027579735.1 Bombina bombina | reverse complement strand
ACAGGGAAGAAGTTTGACGAAAATCTTTAGTTGCCTGCAAATAGAACTTCAGGGCACGGACTACGTCCAGATTATGCAAAAGACGTTCCTTCTTTGAAGAAGGATTAGGGCATAATGATGGAACAACAATCTCTTGATTGATATTCCTGTTAGAAACTACCTTAGGTAAAAACCCAGGTTTAGTACGCAGAACTACCTTGTCTGAATGGAAAATCAGATAAGGAGAATCACAATGTAAGGCAGATAACTCAGAGACTCTTCGAGCCGAGGAAATAGCCATCAAAAACAGAACTTTCCAAGATAAAAGCTTAATATCAATGGAATGAAGGGGTTCAAAAGGTACTCCTTGGAGAACTTTAAGAACCAAGTTTAAGCTCCACGGAGGAGCAACAGTTTTAAACACAGGCTTAATCCTAGCCAAAGCCTGACAAAAAGCCTGGACGTCTGGATTCTCTGCCAGACGTTTGTGTAAAAGAATAGACAGAGCAGAAATCTGTCCCTTTAACGAACTAGCAGATAAGCCCTTTTCCAAACCCTCTTGTAGAAAGGACAATATCCTAGGGATCCTAACCTTACTCCATGAGTAACTCTTGGATTCGCACCAATGTAAGTATTTACGCCATATCTTATGGTAGATTTCTCTGGTAACAGGCTTCCGTGCCTGTATTAAGGTATCAATAACTGACTCTGAGAAGCCACGCTTTGATAGGATCAAGCGTTCAATCTCCATGCAGTCAGTATCAGAGAAATTAGATTTGGATGGTTGAAAGGACCTTGTATTAGAAGGTCCTGCCTCAGAGGCAGAGACCATGGTGGACAGGACGACATGCCCACTAGGTCTGCATACCAGGTCCTGCGTGGCCACGCAGGCGCTATCAGAATCACCGATGCTCTCTCCTGTTTGATCTTGGCAATCAGTCGAGGCAGCAGCGGAAACGGTGGAAACACATAAGCCATGTTAAAAACCCAAGGGGCTGCTAGAGCATCTATCAGCGCCGCTCCCGGGTCCCTGGACCTGGATCCGTAACGAGGAAGCTTGGCGTTCTAGCGAGACGCCATGAGATCCAGTTCTGGTTTGCCCCAACGATGAACCAGTTGAGCGAACACCTCCGGATGAAGTTCCCACTCCCCCGGATGAAAAGTCTGGCGACTTAGAAAGTCCGCCTCCCAGTTCTCCATGCCTGGGATGTAGATCGCTGACAGGTGGCAAGAGTGAGACTCTGCCCAGCGAATTATCTTTGAAACTTCTAACATCGCTGGTTCCCCCTTGATGGTTGATGTAAGCCACAGTCGTGATGTTGTCCGACTGAAATCTGATGAACCTCAGTGTTGCTAACTGAGGCCAAGCTAGAAGAGCATTGAATATTGCTCTTAACTCCAGAATATTTATTGGGAGGAGTTTCTCCTCCCGAGTCCACGATCCCTGAGCCTTCAGGGAGTTCCAGACTGCGACCCAACCTAGAAGGCTGGCATCTGTTGTTACAATCGTCCAATCTGGCCTGCGAAAGGTCATGCCCTTGGACAGATGGACCCGAGAAAGCCACCAGAGAAGAGAATCTCTGGTCTCTTGATCCAGATTTAGTAGAGGGGACAAATCTGAGTACTCCCCATTCCACTGACTTAGCATGCATAATTGCAGCGGTCTGAGATGCAGGCGCGCAAATGGCACTATGTCCATTGCCGCTACCATTAAGCCGATTACTTCCATGCACTGAGCCACTGACGGGCGTGGAATGGAATGAAGGACACGGCAAGCATTTAGAAGCTTTGATAACCTGGACTCAGTCAGGAAAATCTCTACAGAATCTATAAGAGTCCCTAGGAAGGAGACTCTTGTGAGTGGTGATGTGAGTGGTTCCACGTTCACTTTCCACCCATGCGACCTCAGAAATGCCAGAACTATCTCTGTATGAGACTTGGCAATTTGAAAGCTTGACGCCTGTATCAGGATGTCGTCTAGATACGGAGCCACCGCTATGCCTCGCGGTCTTAGAATCACCAGAAGTGAGCCCAGAACCTTTGTAAAGATTCTCGGGGCCGTAGCCAACCCGAAGGGAAGAGCTACAAACTGGTAATGCCTGTCTAGAAAGGCAAATCTCAGGTACCGATAATGATCTTTGTGAATCGGTATGTGAGGATGGTTCGAATAGTTTCCATTTTGAATGATGGAACTCTTAGGAATTTGTTTAAGATCTTTAGGTCCAAGATTGGTCTGAAGGTTCCCTCTTTCTTGGGAACCACAAACAGATTTGAGTAAAATCCCTGCCCTTGTTCCGTCCGCGGAACAGGGTGGATCACCCCCATTACTAGGAGGTCTTGTACACAGCGTAGGAATGCCTCTTTCTTTATCTGGTTTTCTGATAACCTTGATAGATGGAATCTCCCTCGAGGAGGAGAAGCTTTGAAGTCCAGAAGATATCCCTGAGATATGATCTCCAACGCCCAGGGATCCTGGACATCTCTTGCCCACGCCTGGGCGAAGAGAGAAAGTCTGCCCCCCACTAGATCCGTTTCCGGATAGGGGGCCGTTCCTTCATGCTGTCTTGGGGGCAGTAGTAGGTTTCTGGCCTGCTTGCCCTTGTTCCAGGACTGGTTAGTTTTTTAGGCCTGTCTGTAACGAGCAACAGTTCCTTCCTGTTTTGGAGCGGAGGAAGTTGATGCTGCTCCTGCCTTGAAATTTCGAAAGGCACGAAAATTAGACTGTTTGGCCTTTGATTTGGCCCTGTCCTGAGGAAGGGTATGACCCTTACCTCCAGTAATGTCAGCAATAATTTCTTTCAAGCCGGGCCCGAATAAGGTCTGCCCCTTGAAAGGAATATTAAGTAATTTAGATTTAGAAGTCACGTCAGCTGACCAAGATTTAAGCCATAGCGCTCTCCGCGCCTGGATGGAGAATCCGGAGTTCTTAGCCGTTCGTTTAGTCAAATGTACAATGGCATCAGAAACAAATGCATTAGCTAGCTTAAGTGATTTAAGCTTGTCCATAATTTCATCCAATGGAGCTGTGTGAATGGCCTCTTCCAGAGACTCAAACCAGAATGCCGCCGCAGCAGCAGTGACAGGCGCAATGCATGCAAGGGGCTGCAAGATAAAACCTTGTTGAATAAACATTTTCTTAAGGTAACCTTCTAATCTTTTATCCATTGGATCCGAAAAATCACAACTATCCTCCACCGGGATAGTGGTACGCTTAGCTAAAGTAGAAACTGCTCCCTCCACCTTAGGGACCATCTGCCATAAGTCCCGTGTAGTGGCGTCTATTGGAAACATTTTCCTAAATATAGGAGGTGGGGAAAAGGGCACACCGGGTCTATCCCACTCCTTGCTAATAATTTCTGTAAGCCTTTTAGGTATAGGAAAAACGTCAGTACACACCGGCACCGCATAGTATCTATCCAGCCTACACAATTTCTCTGGAATTGCAACTGTGTTACAGTCATTCAGAGCAGCTAAAACCTCCCCAAGCAATACACTGAGGTTCTCAAGCTTAAATTTAAAATGAGAGATCTCTGAATCCGGTTTCCCTGGATCAGATCCGTCACCCACAGAATGAAGCTCTCCGTCCTCATGTTCTGCAAACTGTGATGCAGTATCGGACATGACTCTCACAGCACCAGCGCGCTCTGTCCTAATCCCAGAGCTATCGCGCTTGCCTCTCAATTCTGGCAATCTAGATAATACTTCTGACAGGGTATTATTCATGATTGTAGCCATGTCCTGTAAAGTGATTGCTATGGGCGTCTCTGATGTACTTGGCGCCATATTAGCACGCGCCCCCTGAGCGGGAGGCGAAGGTACTGACACGTGAGGAGAGTTAGTCGGCATAACTTCCCCCTCGTCGTCTGGTGATAATTCTTTTATAGTTAAAGACTGACCTTTATTATTTAAAGTGAAATCAATACATTTAGTACACATATTCCTATGGGGCTCCACACTGGCCTTCAAACATAATGAACAAACAGATTCATCTGTGTCAGACATGTTTAAACAGACTAGCAATGAGACTAGCAAGCTTGGAAAACACTTTAAAATAAGTTTACAAGCAATATAAAAAACGCTACTGCGCCTTTAAGAAGCACAAAACCTGTCTCAAGTTGAAATAACAATGAACCAAATCAGTTATACCAACCAAATTTTCACAGAAAATGTATTAAGCTAGCAGAGCATTGCACCCACTTGCAAATGGATGATTAACCCCTTAATACCCAAAACGGATAATCAATATAGAAAAAAACGTTTTTAACACAGTCAAACACACTGTCACAGGTCTGCTTGACTGATTACCTCCCTCAAAATGACTTTTGAAGTCCCTTGAGCTCTCTAGAAACGTCCTGGATCATGCAGGAAGAAGCAGGAAGACTGAGTCTGAATTTTTACTGCGCAAAAAAACGCTAAAATAGGCCCCTCCCACTCATTATTACAACAGTGGGAAGCCTCAGTTAACTGTTTCTATGCAGAAATTAAGTCAGCCATGTGGAAAATTATGCCCCAATAAGTTTTATCAATGTACCTTAAAAAACGATTAAACATGCCAGCAAACGTTTTAAAACATCTTTTTTAAAGAGTATGTATCTCTATTGATAAGCCTGATACCAGTCGCTTCCACTGCATTTAAGGCTTTACTACATTACTTCAGTATTAGCATCATTTTCTTAGTCAAATTCCATTCCTTAGAAAATTATTATACTGCACATACATTAATAAGCCTAATACCAGTCGCTTTCACTGCATTTAAGGCTTTACTTACATTACTTCGGTATCAGCAGCATTTTCTTAGTCAATTCCATTCCTTAGAAAAATATTTTACTGCACATACCTTAGTTGCAGGAGACCCCGCACGCCATTCCCTTTCTGAAGTTACCCCACTCCTCAGAATGTGTGAGAACAGCCAGTGGATCTTAGTTACTTCTGCTAAGATCATAGAAAACGCAGGCAGATTCTTCTTCCAAATACTGCCTGAGAAAAAACAGCACACTCCGGTGCCATTTAAAAATAAACTTTTGATTGAAGAAATAATTAAGTATAAAACACCACAGTCCTCTCACGACCTCCATCTATGTTGAGGGTTGCAAGAGAATGACTGGATATGACATGTGAGGGGAGGAGCTATATAGCAGCTCTGCTGTGGGTGATCCTCTTGCAACTTCCTGTTGGGAAGGGAATATATCCCACAAGTAATGGATGATCCGTGGACTGGATACACTTAACAAGAGAAAAGAGCATTATCTGTGGAGCGCAATAAAACGAGGTATGCATGTATTAATAGGTTTATAATTATACAAAGTGTGTTATTCTTAATACAAATGTGTAATAAGTGTATAACTGCATATTACATATATACATGACACTGTAAAAATTTTAGTTGAAAAAGTGGGCTACTAAGAAATTTTTCAACCCGTGTGTGTGTATTTAAGTATAAGTATCTAAACACACCCACACATTATATATATATATATATATATATACACACACACAGTTTTATATATATATATATATATATATATATATATATATATATATATATATATACATACACACACACACACACATACCTACATATATACATAATCTCACAAAAGTGAGTACACCCCTCGCATTTTTGTAAATATTTTATTATATATTTTCATGTGACAACACTGAAGAAATGACACTTTGCTAGAATGTAAAGTAGTGAGTGTAGAGCCTGTATAACAATGTAAATTTGCTGTCCCCTCAAAATAACTCAACACACAGCCATTAATGTCTGGCAACAAAAGTACACCCCTATGTGGAAATGTCCAAATTGGGCCCAAAGTGTCAATATTTTGTGTGGCCACCATTATTTTCCAGCACTGCCTTAAAGCTCATGGGCATGGAGTTCACCAGAGCTTCACAGGTTGCCACTGGAGTCCTCTTCCCATCCTCCATGACAACATCACGGAGCTGGTGGATGTTAGAGACCTTGTGCTCCCTCACCTTCTGTTTGAAGATGCCCCACAGATCCTCAATAGGGTTTAGGTCTGGAGACATGCTTGGCCAGTCCATCACCTTTACCCTCAGATTCTTTAGCAAGGCAGTGGTCGTCTTGGAGGTGTTTTTGGGGTTGTTATGTTGGAATACTGCCCTGCGGCTCAGTCTCCGAAGGGAAGGGATCATGCTCTGCTTCAGTATGTCACAGTACATGTTGGCATTCATGGTTCCTTCAATAAACTGTAGCTCCCCAGTGCCGGCAGCACTCATGCAGGCCCAGACCATGACACCCCCACCACCATGCTTGACTGTAGGCAAGACACACTTGTCTTTGTATTCCTCACCTGGTTGCCGCCACATACGCTTGACACCATCTGAACCAAATAAGTTTATCTTGGTCTCATTGGACCACAGGACATGGTTCCAGTAATCCATGACCTTAGTCTGCTTGTCTTTAGCAAACTGTTTGCAGGCTTTCTTGTGCATCATCTTTAGAAGAGGCTTCCTTCTGGGAGAACAGCCATGCAGACCAATTGGATGCAGTGTGCGACGTATGGTCTGAGCACTTACAGGCTGACCCCCCCCACCCCCCATTTCAACCTCTGCAGCAATGCTGGCAGCACTCCTACATCTATTTCCCAAAAACAACCACTGGATAGGACACTGAGCATGTGCACTCAACTTCTTTGGTCAACCATGGCGAGGCCTGTTCTGAGTGGAACCTGTCCTGTGAAACCGCTGTATGGTCTTGCCCACCGTGCTGCAGCTCAGTTTCAGGGTCTTGGCAATCTTCTTATAGCCTAGGCATCTTTATGTAGAGTAACAATTCTTTTTTTCCAATCCTGAGTTCTTTGCCATGAGGTGCCATGTTGAAATTCCAGTGGCCAATAAGAGTGCGAGAGCGATAACACCACATTTAACACACCTGCTCCCCATTCACACCTGAGACCTTGTAACACTAACGAGTCACATGACACCGGGGAGGGAAAATGGCTAATTGGTACCAATTTGGACATTTTCACTTAGGGGTGCACTCACTTTTGTTGCCAACGGTTTAGACATTAATGGCTGTGTGTTGAGTTATTTTAAGGGGACAGCAAATTTACACTGTTATACAGAATGTACACTCACTACTTTATAATGTAGCAAAGTGTCATTTCCTCAGTGTTGTCACATGAAAAGATAAGATTTACAAAAATGTGAGGGGTGTACTCACTTTTGTGAGATACTGTACATACATACACACCCTCCAACTGTCCCGATTTTCGATGTCCTCTGTAGAATGCTGCCTGTCCCGCATTGCCTTGTGGCCCCAGGACAGCTGAAATGTTGATTTTTTTTCAAATGTTATTTCTTATTGGTTCCTATTTTCTATTGGTTCCTCTTGGTCATCTTGCACCCAATACCTGCACAGTGCATAAGGTATTGGGTGGGTGGGGGGGGGGGGGAAGAGGAGAGTGCCGCCACCGCAGCCAGAGTACAGACCATGCCGGTAACAGTGCAAACAGGGTGGAGGCCGGTGCTCTGGCCAGTGACTCACACATTTAAGATTTAACCCAGTCCCGTGGTCACCGTGCACTCTGTGTAACATTGGATCCGGCCACCGCAGGCACTCAGTAGTTGAAGTATGCACTGCATGGTTCCTGCTTTAGCATGTGAGATTACTGGCTGTATAGCTCCTCTTGTGTACACAGCTGTATAATCTTTTGTACCTAGGCAGCAGCTGTATATTTAGCTCACTATAGGGAAATGATATCAAGGCATTTGAAGAGATGTGTCAAAAAAAATATTATTGACCAACCAAGGCCCATGAAAATCAATTTAGCTGCATTTACACAGTGACACCAACCCAGTAAAGGTAATAGACGCTGCACATTTACACAGACACGCAGTATTACTCAGATACTGACACACAACACACATGTGGATAACATACACAACGTGCCTGACAAATGCTTAAAGGGATAGTAAAGCCCAAATTAAAACGTTCAATTCAGATAGGGGATTTAATTTTTTAACAACTTTCTAATTTACTTTTATCATCAAATTTGCTTTGTTTCTCTTAATTCTTAGTTGAAAGCTAAACCTAGATAGGCTAATATGCTAATTTCTAAGCCCTTGAAGGCCGCCTCATCTGAATGCATTTGACAGTTTTTCACAGCTAGAGGGCGTTAGTTTATGTGTTTCATATAGAAAACACTGTGCTCGTGAATGTGAAGTTATTTAAGAGTCAGCACTAATTGCATTAAATGCAAATCTTTCAAAAGATCTGAGACAAGGAGGCAGTCAGCAGAAGCTTAGATACAAGGTAATTACAGAGGTAAAAAATATATTTCTATAACAGTGTTGGTTATGCAAAACTGGGGAATGGTAAAGGATTCATCTTTCTTTTTAAACGATAACATTTTTGGTGTTTACTATCCCTTTCATAACAATTTGTGTCAGCCAGTGACACCAAGCACATTGTATTGTAATAACCCACACAATAACACATTGACACATAGATAAACATATTCCAAGTAACACACACACACCGACACAAAGATATTCATATTTCTATTATCACACACACTGACACAGTAATATACACTGACACAGAGATAAACATATCCCTAGGAACACACACGGCACACACAGTAACACTGACACAGAGATAAACATTCTTAGTAACAAACACTAACATACACAGTAATACACACTGACACAAAGATACACTTATTCCTAGTAACACACACCCACAGTAATATACATATTCCTAGTAACACACAGTAACACATACTGAAACAAAGATACACATAGTCTTAGTAACACACACACACTGACGCAGAGATACAAAAATTACATGCATCACAGCACAAAAGGTGTGAAATCAGGATCAAAGGGGAAGGACCATGCCGTGTGTGTGTTTTTGTTATGGGGGTTGGCGTGGAGAACTATTAGCAAAGAGAAAAGTGTCCCTCTTTGGCTCTTAAATGTTGGGAGGTATGAGAATGGCAGTTGCCAATTATACATAGGTCCCCCTTACCTCCCTGTCCCTGAAAGCCTGTGGGAAATGTTGGGTGGTGCATTTGTATATATGGGCCGGAAAATAGAAGAAAAAATAAATTTGGAAAAAAAGTAGATGTTATTGCATTGTCATTTTTTTTATTACATTTTAATTCTGCAATTCTATTGTATTGAGTAGTCCTTAAAGGGACATGCCACCCACATTTTTTCTTTTATGATTTGGAAAGAGAATGCAATTTTAAACATCTTTCTAATTTACTTATATTATCTAATTTGTTTTATTCTCTTGATATTCTTTGATGAAAAGCATATCTAGATATGCTCACTAGCTGCTGATTGGTTGCTGCACGTAGAAGCCTCGTGTGATTGGCTCACCATTTGCATTGCTTTTTCTTCAACTAAGGATATTGAAAAAATGAAGCAAAATAAATAATGGAAGTAAATTGTAATGTTGTTTAAATTTCTATTCTCTATCTGAATCATGAAAGAAAGATTTTGGGTTTAGTGGCCCTTTAAGGACGACAGCACTTTCCCATTTTATGACCATTTGTGACCAGGGCTACGTTTACATTTTTGCAGTGTTTGTGTTTAGCTGTAATTTTCCACTACCTCATTTACTGTACCCACACATATTATATACCGTTTTTCTCGCCATTAAATGGACTTTCTAAAGATACTATTATTTTCATCATATTTTATAATTTACTATAATTTTTTTTTAATAAAATATGATGAATTTTTTTTTAAAAAAAACAAACTTTTCTTACTTTGACCCCCAAAATCTGTTACACATCTACAACCACCAAAAAACTCCCATGCTAAATAGTTTCTAAATTTTGTCCTGGGTTTAGATATACCCAATGTTTACATGTTCTTTGCTTTTTTGCAAGTTATAGGGCAATAAATACAAGTAGCACTTGGCTATTGCAAACCATTTTTTTTCTTCAAAATTAGCGATAGTTACATTGTAACACTAATATCTGTCAGGAATCCCTGAATATCCCTTGACATGTGTATATTTTTTTTTTAGTAGACAACCCAAAGTATTGATCTAGGCCCATTTTGGTATATTCCATGCCACCATTTCACCGCCAAATGCGCTCAAATAAAAAAAATTGTTCACTTTTTCACAAACTTTAGGTTTCTCACTGAAATTATTTACAAACAGCATGTGCAATTATGGCACAAAGGTTTGTAAATGCTTCTCTGGGATCCCCTTGGTCAGAAGTTGCAGATTTATATGGCTTTGGGGTTGCTTTTTGGTAATTAGAAGTCCGTTAAATGCCGCTGTGCACCACAGTGCATAATGCCCAGCAGTGAAGGGGTTAATTAGGGAGCTTGTAGGGTAAATTTTAGCTTTAGTGTAGTAGACAACCCAAAGAATTGATCTAGGCCCATTTTGGTATATTTCATGCCACCATTTCCCCGCCAAATACAATAAAAAAAAATCGTTAACTTTTTCACAATTTTAGGTTTCTCACTGAAATTATTTACAAACAGCTTGTGCAACTATGGCACAAATGGTTGTAAAGCTTCTCTGTGATCCCCTTTGATTAGAAATAGCAGACATATATGGCTTTGGCATTGCTTTTTGGTAATTAGAAGGCCGCTAAATGCTGCTGCGCACCACACTTGTATTATGCCCAGCATTGAAGGGGTTAATTAGGTAGCTCGTAGGGTTAATTTTAGCTTTAGTGTAGAGATCAGCCTCCCACCTGACACATCCCACCTCCTGAACCCTCCCTGAGCCCCCTCAAACAGCTCTCTTCCCTCACCCACCTCACAATTCTCACTGCCCTCCCAGATGCCTTTCCCAACATACCAAATTTCCCCACCATCGGTGCAAGACCAATTTTTTTTTTTTTTTTACTGAAAAGATAAGATTCGCTGCGCCTGCGCACCCGCCACCACCCGTCCCCCGTGGCTGCTTCCGCTGACTACGGTGCAACTCTCCAGGACCGGATCAGGAAGCCGCCCACCCGCTGCTGCTCCCACCCACCAACGAACGGCACCATCAATGCCCGATGCAGAGAGCACCACAGAGTGGCTCTCTCTGAATCGGTTTCCAAAAAAAGGTTATACAGTGATGCCTCAATACCGAGGCATCACTGCAACACCTTGAAAGCGGTTGGAAGCAATCATGATTGCTTCCACCGCTTGAAACCTCTGAGGACGTACAGGTCATTTTTTGCAGGACATACTCTATACGTCCTTGGTCCTTAAAGGGTTAAACGTCAGTACGGTATTTGCTCTTATGTAAAAATTATAAGCATTTTAGATTTACTAAATTAAAAAAATACAAGGCCCACAGTAGGAATTCAAGGCAACGAAAGTCAGTACACCTTTGATACATAGAATCAAATCTTCTATTTTTTTAATACTTTGTATGTCAACCTTTATTTTTGATGACAGGCTCAATCCTCCTAGGCATGAAGGAAACCAGTGTTTCACAAATTTCTGGAGAAATGTTCTGCTCTAACTTTCTCTTTAAAATACCTCAAAGTTGTTCTATTGGATTCATGTCAGGTGACATACTTGGCCAGGTCATAGTTTTAACTTTTTCTTTAAAAAATCTTTTGTGATTTTGGCATTGTACTTTGGATCGTTATCATGCAGGAATATTCCTCTCCTGCCAAGCTTCTGGAGACTGGGAGTCATCTTATCCAGTATTTAGGTATATCCACAAGCATTCATGGTACCATCTATAAATGTCATCAACCCAACACCTTTTACACTCATGCAGCCCCATATCATCACACTTTCAACTCCATGCTTCACTATTGGGACTATGCTATGCATTCACTGTAACAATTTTGGCAAAGTTCACACCAACCATGCTGGACCCCCCTGAGCTGCACATCTTGGTCTCATCTGACCAAAGAATGTGATCCCAAATATTTATTAGGCTTCCTTTTCATGCTGTTTAATCTTGTAGTTTTGTGCCGAAGAGCAAGCAATGTTTTTTTTATTGGATGCCGTCCAAAGATTTACATTATGCAATGCCCTTCGCACAGTCTGAGCGGTCACAGAAACTCCAATTTCCATTGATAACCCCCTGAGCCAAGTCTGAAGCATATGCCCGTCTGTTTTCAGAGATAGATTGTGCAAGTAGCAAAATCTCCATGGCGTCATTTTAGGACGATGGCCACTGCAGCTCTGATTAGTGGTACTATGACTTGTTCTATACCTCCTGAATAGGGCTGTACCTGTACCAACTGATTTATAGATGGTCACTAATCTTGTATCCTTTTCCATCTTTGTGAAGTCTCTCAATTAGATCTTTCAATTCTTCTGGCAATTCTTTTCTGTAATGCGGAGCCATGATGCAGACATGCAGATAGATTCAGCCCGTAAGTCAGAAATTGAGAAAGATCTGGTGTACATGGGCCATTTTGGTTCTCGGACAAAATGCAGACAGACAGAATGCTGAAGCACATTTGTCTGTCAGACATATGTCCGTGTTCCGAGGTCGCCCGAGGGCAGATACGCTCCAGAATGCTCTGTTCTAATCAGAGCCTCGGGGCGCTGCAACCGCCTCTGGGAACCTAACAATGGGTATCCCTTCCCCAACTATCTGTCTATCTTTCGATCTGCATCTATCCTTATTTATCTGTCTATCCGTATCCATTTGTCAATCTTTCGATCTGTATCTATACTTATCTATCTTGTAGTCAGACTGTTATCTTACGGCCATTTGTCTGTTGGAATATCTGTCACACAAATGTCAGTCTGACAAATGTCAGTTGGATAACAGTCATTTTATAAACCAGTTCATGCAATTAGGGTAATTGTAAATTACAGGTGTGCTCGATTTTGTTTCAACGACCTAACTTGTGTGTCAGTGATCACAGGTGTATTCACTTTGTTGCATTGAGTTTCAATGTAGTATTTCAAAAGTATTTGTTTTTTATTGTTCATAAAAGGAAATACTTTTTAAACTTAGAAATAATGCAGTTATTGTATGTATGAAATATATATATATATATATATATATATATATATATATATATATTCCAAAAAAAAAGTGCACTCATTATCGAAGCAACAACCTGGGTGTGGGCAATATCTAAGGTAGGCACACACTTTCTGGAACTTTTTAAATAGTGCTTTATTGTGCACAAAAATTATAAATATACTGTATGTATAACTTTTGTGCACAATAAAGCACTAAATAAAGTTCCAGAGAGTACATGCCTACCTTGGAGATAAATATATATATATATATATATATATATATATATATATATATATATATATATATATATATATATTTATGTTTTTATTTATAAAATATTTTACCAGGAAGGATACATTGAGATTTCTCTCTTTTTCAAGTATGTCCTGGGTCCACAAAACATTGCATTGATACAATAGGGTACAATAAAATACAAAAACAATATTAATACATAATATATGCAAAATGTAATAAAGAACAGGTAGGAAATATATAATCAACCATGACAGGTGCATCCTGTTTGGAGATATGCAAAGAGGGATCTCTTAAAGGATTTTAGGCTTGGGGAAGGTTTTAAAGTGCGCAGGAGGTCGTTCCATAATTGTGGTGCTCTGTAGGAAAAGGAGGATCGAGCTGCTTTCTTTTTGTATGGAGGCAGACTAAATAATGTGCTATATATATAAGTGTGTGTGTGTGTGTGTGTATATACGCACAATTTGAGAGTGGAAAATATCCCCAAAGTATTCCCATACTAAAAAAGTTACTAATCCAGATTAAAGGTTACTAATCAACTCAATAAAAATGGGCAAGAGACAATTTCTTTACTTTTCTAAAAGTAGTGGAAATGGCCAGCAATGGTTATTTGTGTGTTATCACAGAAAAAAGCACTGCAATTGATGTTTAAACAGACCAAGTGTAAAGCCAAAAACTAAATGTATGCTTACCTGATAAATTAATTTATTTCATGGTGGTGAGAGTCCAGGATCCATGACTCTTGGGAATTCAACTCCTAAACACTAGGAGTAGGCAAAGATTCCCAAAACTCCAAGAGTACTTAATCCCTCCCACATATCTGGAATGTTAGTCGGACCTATAACCAAGCAAGAAGAAGTAGAAAAGTAGGAAAGGACAAAGCAGGACAAATTAGGTGCAAATAAAAGTACAACCAGAAAAAAACTTTATTCAACCCCTTAACGAACACAACGTACCCAGTTTGTCGACTCATAATAGTGCAGGTCTCGCCACCAGCAACAAGACCGCACCTATTATGACCAACCTCCCTCCCTGCAGGCCTCACAAATACCATAATCTCGCCGCTGGCAGCAAGCCCGCACTATCGAAAAAGCCCCAAAGAAAAAACGTACAGGGTACGTAGCTGGTTGTTAAGGGGTTAATAAACTTGGGTGGTAACCGTGGACTCTCCTCACCATGAAATAAATTAATCAGGTGATCATAAATTATCCAATAATTATATATTAGTGATTTTACAGTGTTACAAATATTATATAGTAGTGATTTATATAGAGCGTTAAGATAGTGTAAGGAGAGTGGAAGTATACGTAACCCCAGAGTGACTATAAAAACTGTCTTCCATTTACTCTATTGGTTTTTATATGCAAGTGCATTGCAATTTTAACATTACTATGTATTCTTTAACAAATGTGGAATCCCCTGAGAATCACGGATACAAATCCATTTGTTTTGAGCTCTAATCTTAGCACTAACGTAGCTCTAATTTATGGGAGTACCATGTGCGATTTTTCTATATTATATTTACAGTTCTACACTATGGGAGTTTCCATCTTTTCTCTTTGAGGTTATGAAGAAAAACACTTAAGGACATTTATCTACTCTATAGTGTACTGTGTTTTATTATTTTTATTTATTTTAAACAAATTATGTTTTCTTTCATTAAGGTGGTGAGAGTCCATGATCCAATACTCCTGGGAACACCCAAGCTGTGGAGACCATGAGCAAATATAGACAGGACAAAAAAAAAATAAAAAAAAAAATTCAAAAAAAAAAAATTCAAATGTTTGTAACAAGCATTTAAATTTAAAAAAGGGACATGAAACTCAAATCTTTTCTGTCACGATTCAGACAGAGAAAACAATTTTAAACAGTATTCCAATTTACTATCATTATCTAATTTGCTTAATTTAGGTATCATTTGTTAAAGGAATAGAAATGCACATGGGTAAGCCAATAACACGAGGCATCTATGTGTAGCTACCACTGAGCATATTTAGATATGCTTTCCAATAAAGGATCTCAAGAGAATGAAGCAAATTAGATAATAGAAGTAAATTGGAAAGATGTTTAAAATCACACCCTCTTTCTGAATTCTGATAGGGAAAAAAATTGTTTCATGTCCCTTTAAAGGGGCAGTCTAGTATAAATTAAACTTTCATTATTCAGATAGGACTTTTAATTTTAATCAACTTTCCAATTTACTTTTATCATAAAATTTGCTTTTTTCTCTTGGTATTCTTGGTTTAAACTAAACATAGGTAGGCTCATATGCTAATTTTTTAAGCCTTTGAGGGCTGTCTCTTATCACAGGCTTTTTAAATCTCTTTTCAACACAAAGAGACAGAAAGTACACATGGGCCATATAGATAACACTGTGTTCAGGCACATGGTTTTTTTTTAAGATTTAGCACAAAACAATGCTAAATTTAAGACAATAGATAATAAACAGTGACAGTCATGTGATCAGGGGGCTGGAAGAAGGTTCCTAGATACAAGGTAATCACAGAGGTAAAAAACAGAATTTATGTTTACCTGATAAATTACTTTCTCCAACGGTGTGTCCGGTCCACGGCGTCATCCTTACTTGTGGGATATTCTCTTCCCCAACAGGAAATGGCAAAGAGCCCAGCAAAGCTGGTCACATGATCCCTCCTAGGCTCCGCCTACCCCAGTCATTCGACCGACGTTAAGGAGGAATATTTGCATAGGAGAAACCATATGGTACCGGGGTGACTGTAGTTAAAGAAAATAAATTATCAGACCTGATTAAAAAAACCAGGGCGGGCCGTGGACCGGACACACCGTTGGAGAAAGTAATTTATAAGGTAAACATAAAATATGTTTTCTCCAACATAGGTGTGTCCGGTCCACGGCGTCATCCTTACTTGTGGGAACCAATACCAAAGCTTTAGGACACGGATGAAGGGAGGGAGCAAATCAGGTCACCTAAATGGAAGGCACCACGGCTTGCAAAACCTTTCTCCCAAAAATAGCCTCAGAAGAAGCAAAAGTATCAAACTTGTAAAATTTGGTAAAAGTGTGCAGTGAAGACCAAGTCGCTGCCCTACATATCTGATCAACAGAAGCCTCGTTCTTGAAGGCCCATGTGGAAGCCACAGCCCTAGTGGAATGAGCTGTGATTCTTTCGGGAGGCTGCCGTCCGGCAGTCTCGTAAGCCAATCTGATGATGCTTTTAATCCAAAAAGAGAGAGAGGTAGAAGTTGCTTTTTGACCTCTCCTTTTACCGGAATAAACAACAAACAAGGAAGATGTTTGTCTAAAATCCTTTGTAGCATCTAAATAGAATTTTAGAGCGCGAACAACATCCAAATTGTGCAACAAACGTTCCTTCTTTGAAACTGGTTTCGGACACAGAGAAGGTACGATAATCTCCTGGTTAATGTTTTTGTTAGAAACAACTTTTGGAAGAAAACCAGGTTTAGTACGTAAAACCACCTTATCTGCATGGAACACCAGATAAGGAGGAGAACACTGCAGAGCAGATAATTCTGAAACTCTTCTAGCAGAAGAAATTGCAACTAAAAACAAAACTTTCCAAGATAATAACTTAATATCAACGGAATGCAAGGGTTCAAACGGAACCCCCTGAAGAACTGAAAGAACTAAGTTGAGACTCCAAGGAGGAGTCAAAGGTTTGTAAACAGGCTTAATTCTAACCAGAGCCTGAACAAAGGCTTGAACATCTGGCACAGCGGCCAGCTTTTTGTGAAGTAACACAGACAAGGCAGAAATCTGTCCCTTCAGGGAACTTGCAGATAATCCTTTTTCCAATCCTTCTTGAAGGAAGGATAGAATCCTAGGAATCTTAACCTTGTCCCAAGGGAATCCTTTAGATTCACACCAACAGATATATTTTTTCCAAATTTTGTGGTAAATCTTTCTAGTTACAGGCTTTCTGGCCTGAACAAGAGTATCGATAACAGAATCTGAGAACCCTCGCTTCGATAATCAAGCGTTCAATCTCCAAGCAGTCAGCTGGAGTGAAACCAGATTCGGATGTTCGAACGGACCCTGAACAAGAAGGTCTCGTCTCAAAGGTAGCTTCCAAGGTGGAGCCGATGACATATTCACCAGATCTGCATACCAAGTCCTGCGTGGCCACGCAGGAGCTATCAAGATCACCGACGCCCTCTCCTGATTGATCCTGGCTACCAGCCTGGGGATGAGAGGAAACGGCGGGAACACATAAGCTAGTTTGAAGGTCCAAGGTGCTACTAGTGCATCCACTAGAGCCGCCTTGGGATCCCTGGATCTGGACCCGTAGCAAGGAACTTTGAAGTTCTGACGAGAGGCCATCAGATCCATGTCTGGAATGCCCCACAGCTGAGTGACTTGGGCAAAGATTTCCGGATGGAGTTCCCACTCCCCCGGATGCAATGTCTGACGACTCAGAAAATCCGCTTCCCAAATTTCCACTCCTGGGATGTGGATAGCAGACAGGTGGCAGGAGTGAGACTCCGCCCATAGAATGATTTTGGTCACTTCTTCCATCGCCAGGGAACTCCTTGTTCCCCCCTGATGGTTGATGTACGCAACAGTTGTCATGTTGTCTGATTGAAACCGTATGAACTTGGCCCTCGCTAGCTGAGGCCAAGCCTTGAGAGCATTGAATATCGCTCTCAGTTCCAGAATATTTATCGGTAACAGAGATTCTTCCCGAGACCAAAGACCCTGAGCTTTCAGGGATCCCCAGACCGCGCCCCAGCCCATCAGACTGGCGTCGGTCGTGACAATGACCCACTCTGGTCTGCGGAATGTCATCCCTCGTGACAGGTTGTCCAGGGACAGCCACCAACGGAGTGAGTCTCTGGTCCTCTGATTTACTTGTATCTTCGGAGACAAGTCTGTATAGTCCCCATTCCACTGACTGAGCATGCACAGTTGTAATGGTCTTAGATGAATGCGCGCAAAAGGAACTATGTCCATTGCCGCTACCATCAACCCGATCACTTCCATGCACTGAGCTATGGAAGGAAGAGGAACGGAATGAAGTATCCGACAAGAGTCTAGACGTTTTGTTTTTCTGGCCTCTGTCAGAAAAATCCTCATTTCTAAGGAGTCTATTATTGTTCCCAAGAAGGGAACCCTTGTTGACGGAGATAGAGAACTCTTTTCCACGTTCACTTTCCATCCGTGAGATCTGAGAAAGGCCAGGACAATGTCCGTGTGAGCCTTTGCTTGAGGAAGGGACGACGCTTGAATTAGAATGTCGTCCAAGTAAGGTACTACAGCAATGCCCCTTGGTCTTAGCACAGCTAGAAGGGACCCTAGTACCTTTGTGAAAATCCTTGGAGCAGTGGCTAATCCGAAAGGAAGCGCCACGAACTGGTAATGTTTGTCCAGGAATGCGAACCTCAGGAACCGATGATGTTCCTTGTGGATAGGAATATGTAGATACGCATCCTTTAAATCCACCGTGGTCATGAATTGACCTTCCTGGATGGAAGGAAGAATAGTTCGAATGGTTTCCATCTTGAACGATGGAACCTTGAGAAACTTGTTTAAGATCTTGAGATCTAAGATTGGTCTGAACGTTCCCTCTTTTTTGGGAACTATGAACAGATTGGAGTAGAATCCCATCCCTTGTTCTCTTAATGGAACAGGATGAATCACTCCCATTTTTAACAGGTCTTCTACACAATGTAAGAATGCCTGTCTTTTTATGTGGTCTGAAGACAACTGAGACCTGTGGAACCTCCCCCTTGGGGGAAGTCCCTTGAATTCCAGAAGATAACCTTGGGAGACTATTTCTAGCGCCCAAGGATCCAGAACATCTCTTGCCGAAGCCTGAGCGAAGAGAGAGAGTCTGCCCCCCACCAGATCCGGTCCCGGATCGGGGGCCAACATTTCATGCTGTCTTGGTAGCAGTGGCAGGTTTCTTGGCCTGCTTACCCTTGTTCCAGCCTTGCATTGGTCTCCAAGCTGGCTTGGCTTGAGAAGAATTACCCTCTTGCTTAGAGGACGTAGCACTTTGGGCTGGTCCGTTTCTACGAAAGGGACGAAAATTAGGTTTATTTTTTGCCTTGAAAGGCCGATCCTGAGGAAGGGCGTGGCCCTTGCCCCCAGTGATATCAGAGATAATCTCTTTCAAGTCAGGGCCAAACAGCGTTTTCCCCTTGAAAGGAATGTTAAGTAGCTTGTTCTTGGAAGACGCATCAGCCGACCAAGATTTCAACCAAAGCGCTCTGCGCGCCACAATAGCAAAGCCAGAATTCTTAGCCGCTAACCTAGCCAATTGCAAAGTGGCGTCTAGGGTGAAAGAATTAGCCAATTTGAGAGCATTGATTCTGTCCATAATCTCCTCATAAGGAGGAGAATCACTATCGACCGCCTTTATCAGCTCATCGAACCAGAAACATGCGGCTGTAGCGACAGGGACAATGCATGAAATTGGTTGTAGAAGGTAACCCTGCTGAACAAACATCTTTTTAAGCAAACCTTCTAATTTTTTATCCATAGGATCTTTGAAAGCACAACTATCCTCTATGGGTATAGTGGTGCGTTTGTTTAAAGTGGAAACCGCTCCCTCGACCTTGGGGACTGTCTGCCATAAGTCCTTTCTGGGGTCGACCATAGGAAACAATTTTTTAAATATGGGGGGAGGGACGAAAGGAATACCGGGCCTTTCCCATTCTTTATTAACAATGTCCGCCACCCGCTTGGGTATAGGAAAAGCTTCTGGGAGCCCCGGCACCTCTAGGAACTTGTCCATTTTACATAGTTTCTCTGGGATGACCAACTTGTCACAATCATCCAGAGTGGATAATACCTCCTTAAGCAGAATGCGGAGATGTTCCAACTTAAATTTAAATGCAATCACATCAGGTTCAGCTTGTTGAGAAATGTTCCCTGAATCAGTAATTTCTCCCTCAGACAAAACCTCCCTGGCCCCATCAGACTGGGTTAGGGGCCCTTCAGAAATATTATTATCAGCGTCGTCATGCTCTTCAGTATCTAAAACAGAGCAGTCGCGCTTACGCTGATAAGGGTTCATTTTGGCTAAAATGTTTTTGACAGAATTATCCATTACAGCCGTTAATTGTTGCATAGTAAGGAGTATTGGCGCGCTAGATGTACTAGGGGCCTCCTGAGTGGGCAAGACTCGTGTAGACGAAGGAGGGAATGATGCAGTACCATGCTTACTCCCCTCACTTGAGGAATCATCTTGGGCATCATTGTCATTGTCACATAAATCACATTTATTTAAATGAATAGGAATTCTGGCTTCCCCACATTCAGAACACAGTCTATCTGGTAGTTCAGACATGTTAAACAGGCATAAACTTGATAACAAAGTACAAAAAACGTTTTAAAATAAAACCGTTACTGTCACTTTAAATTTTAAACTGAACACACTTTATTACTGCAATTGCGAAAAAACATGAAGGAATTGTTCAAAATTCACCAAATTTTCACCACAGTGTCTTAAAGCCTTAAAGTATTGCACACCAAATTTGGAAGCTTTAACCCTTAAAATAACGGAACCGGAGCCGTTTTGAACTTTAACCCCTTTACAGTCCCTGGTATCTGCTTTGCTGAGACCCAACCAAGCCCCAAGGGGAATACGATACCAAATGACGCCTTCAGAAAGTCTTTTCTAAGTATCAGAGCTCCTCTCACATGCGACTGCATGCCATGCCTCTCAAAAACAAGTGCGCAACACCGGCGCGAAAATGAGGCTCTGCCTATGCTTTGGGAAAGCCCCTAAAGAATAAGGTGTCTAAAACAGTGCCTGCCGATATTATTATATCAAAATATCCAGATAAAATGATTCCTCAAGGCTAAATATGTGTTAATAATGAATCGATTTAGCCCAGAAAAAGTCTACAGTCTTAATAAGCCCTTTTTGGAGCCCTTATTTACGATCGTAATAAACATGGCTTACCGGATCCCATAGGGAAAATGACAGCTTCCAGCATTACATCGTCTTGTTAGAATGTGTCATACCTCAAGCAGCAAGAGACTGCTCACTGTTCCCCCAACTGAAGTTAATTGCTCTCAACAGTCCTGTGTGGAACAGCCATGGATTTTAGTGACGGTTGCTAAAATCATTTTCCTCATACAAACAGAAATCTTCATCTCCTTTCTGTTTCTGAGTAAATAGTACATACCAGCACTATTTTAAAATAACAAACTCTTGATTGAATAAAAAAAACTACAGTTAAACACTAAAAAACTCTAAGCCATCTCCGTGGAGATGTTGCCTGTACAACGGCAAAGAGAATGACTGGGGTAGGCGGAGCCTAGGAGGGATCATGTGACCAGCTTTGCTGGGCTCTTTGCCATTTCCTGTTGGGGAAGAGAATATCCCACAAGTAAGGATGACGCCGTGGACCGGACACACCTATGTTGGAGAAAGTATATTAATATAACTGTGTTGGTTATGCAAAACTGGGGAATGGGTAATAAAGGGATTATCTATATTTTAAAACAATAACAATTCTATGGGACACTGTCCCTTTAAAAAAGGTCAGACAGAATCTCTGTCTTTCTAAAAGTTCAGCTAGACTAATAATGTAAGAATCCATGTGAAAGCATGGTAAAGTCTGTAATAATGTGAATAATAAATTATCCCCTGGCTATGTTGTACGATACCAAATATGTACCTGCTAATAGCCTGTGGAGTAGGTGAGAACAAAAGGTGTAATTTTAATTACCCGACATGCACCCACTCTACTGTGCTTACCAGCTGCCATTAGAGAGCCCGTCCAGTGCTGTGCACATCACAGCAGAGGATAACTAAAGGGTATCTTGATGGCCTAACAGGCAGCTAAATGTACATCAAATCGGTCTGAGGACATCTCTCAATGAAGAATCTGGAGCACCTCAATTCTTCACATTCCTTCTGGGAGCAAAGACTGACATACCAGAGTGGTGGAAGGATTCAGTACTCTTGGTGTTTTATGAAATTTTGCCTCCTCCTAATGGTAAGGAGGTGAATTTCCAGGAGTAATGGATTGTGGACTCTCACCCCTTTATGAAAGAAAACAGCTTTAGCACAGTGTTGAATGGTTTGGCAGGTATTAAACATTTTACTTTGCTGAAGAAAAACATTTCATACCAATCAAATCCATTTCAATTGCAAACACATACTCCCCTATTATTTAGCACTCCATGGAATATTACAGGCTCTTAAGAACAGCCAGATGAGAAAATGACAATGACAATTACCTACTTTGAGAGCCTATCAGCCAGCTAATCACAAAAAAAGAGTAACATCATCTAAATTAAACACAAAGTGCTAGTGATGAACAGTAATAACAAATAAATATATTGCAGAAAAGGTACAAACATCCACTAGTCTTGTCAAAAAGGCTGGTGGTATGGAAAACATTAATATGCTTCAACTGATCCATGATTTTGCTGGGATAGTGGGCAAATGTTCTGTGAATTCTTTGTTTTGAAATTGAAACTAAGCTGGGGAAAAACAAACACTGTAAACGTACCTTGATAAGCTATCAACCTGAAAGAAAAAAAGAAAAAAAGATTTAAATTATGCTTATTACACTGCAGTACATGAAAGACAAGCAATTTTATATAATTCTATTCCATGCTATTCTCATAAATGAAAGCTTATGGTTTAGGTATGCATAGCCATCCAACAATCCCTGTGTAGAAACCGGTAATTGTATTTACTTTCAACCGATTTTTACTCAGTTTAAAAACAAAAAAGAAACTGAATTTTTTGTCAATCAACATTATCTATTTGAAAAAAAAAATCCAGCTGGCTCAATAACTTGGAGAGAGAAAAAAAAAATGGTAACCTGCGTTAGATGTAATCTTGATTTAAGATTAAACAACAAAAAAAACAAAACTGATGTTTTAAAGTCTATAAACAAATACCTCTGCTATTAAGCAGAGTATGTGATTTTGCACGTATATCTATTCTTTTTATCACTGTCTAGACCTTCGCTATTACAGTAAGAAGAGATAAGGCATTAAATACATAATGCATTTAATAAGGCCAAAATCCAGAATATTTGCGACTTATCTCATAATTAAAATTAAACCACAGTCTCTGACTTTAAAAGTTACTGTGCTCACTCACTGGAAGAATCTCATTTTCCAGTTATCAACTTTCTTAACATTCCACAGCTTAAAAAATTCAGAGTAAACTGAAGAATGATGAAACTGTGGACTAAATAATGCGGTGTCAAATTATTAGCTGGTGTGTCAAAATTCCATTACACTTCTTGCCAAGAAAGGTCTTGCCTTAATATTCTGTTCATTACTCTCCTGGATCAGTGTGGCAGGTTAGTGACCTTTGCATAAGCTTGTTTGCATTCTTGAGCAGACGCCAGATCCTGTGGTATGCAATACATGCACATGTACCTAAGCTAAGGTCATGATTCATACAAAAAAGTTCAGTGAATTTTCTTTTACAAAGTTACTTCAAAATTGTTTTAATCACCTGACTTGCTATTTTTAAATAATTTTATAATTTCAGAATTTTTGATAATGTAGAGCAATTTTGTTATATATTGCTTATAGTTTTAAAGTGACAGTAAAGTAAAAATTAAACTTTTGTGATTCAGAAAGAGCATGTAGTTTTAAACAACTTTCCAACTTACTTTTATTATCAAATTTGATTTGTTCGCTTGATGTTCTTTGTTTAGAGTAAACCTTGGTAGGCTGACAGGAGCTTAGGAGTGTGCACGTGTGTATAGCAGTCTATGACAGCAGTATTTGTATCTGTGTATAACTGTTATAAACAATGTTTAAAACAGTGCTACCTGCTGGCTTAAAGACACGTGCATGCTCCTGAGCTTACCTAGGATTACTCTTTAACAAAGGCAACACCAAGAGAACTAAGCAACACATTTTGTACTCAATGTAATCAATTTAAATTTAATTTTGCCTTTACTGTCCCTTTAACTTTTTTTCTTTGTACTTTGATCCTAAACTAAAATAGCTGCCAAACTTTTGTAAGCAAATTTATGTATTCTTCAACAAAAAAAAACATTTTCAATATACAAAAAGAAAAAAAATGAAATTTATGCTTACCTGATAAATTATTTTCTTTTCGGAATGATGGTGCACAGTACTCCATAACATATGGGCTATATTTTGCCACTAGAAGGTGGTCAAGAACTCATATCAGCGCATAGAATCCCTCCCACCACTCAGTTAAATGTATAGCCGAGTAGAGAATAAGAAACATTTAAGTAGGAAAGACAAAGCAGGGTCTGTAGAGGTGTCATTAGAACTGTCAAACAATTGAAACAGGCGGGGCCTGTAATGTATCATCAGGTACGCATCAATTTTGTTTTCAATCATAAAATGATGGTCCGCAGTCCTCCATAACATGTGGGGTTAATACACAAGCCGATGGTCTATATTACTGAAAGGGTGGGAAAAAAATTTCTGGCAGTTCTTAGTTAGCCAACACTGCGGCCTGAAGACTTTCCTGCCAAAAGCTGCTTGTGAAAAAGCAAAACATTAAAGCGACAAAATCTAGAAAAAAATATGCAGAGAAGATATATTGCAGTTTTGCAAATCAGCTCCAAAGATGCATTTTTTTTTAAAAAACCAACAAAAAAACAAACGCACACAATGTTGCAACTGCTCTAGAGAAGGGCTGTAATACGCTTAGGAGGCGACTTTCCTGTCTTTAAGTAAGCCTTATGACTCACTCTTTGAGCCTGTCACAGAGTAGAGAAAACAAACTAGAGGTTTGTCTAGATTATGTAATAGCAGCTACTTAGAGTTAGCAGGATCTGAACACAAAAAAGGGACAACCATTTTTTGATTAGTATTTTCCTTAGGAGGAAAATCATATTTAGATAAATTAAAGCCTTCTCCTAGTGAATAATTAGAAATGGAGAATCACAAGACAGTGTTAATAACTCACACTCTCCTTGATGAAGAGATTACGAATGGTAAGAGTACTTTTCAAGGTAAAAGTAGATACCAATGGAATGGATTGGTTCAAACAAAGAACGTTGAATTCAGAGAAAAATTGATTCAGATTCCAGGGTGTAGAAATAGGATTCACAAGTGGCCTAATTCTAATATCTGGACAAAAGTCTGAACCTCAATAAGTTTAGCCAACTTCCTATGAAAAAGAACAGAGAACGCTGAAATTTGACCTTTAAGGAATTAGTTGACAAACCCAGTCATCCTGCGAAAAGGTTAGTCTAGGAATCCATTCTGGAAGAACACCATTTAAAAAAGGCCTTCCAAATGCAGTGACAAAACCTTTGTGTTATAGGCTTAATCAAAGATTTAATAAACGAATCTGCAAATCCTCCAAGTCTCAAAATTGCTTGGAAGCATGTGATTTAGATGAGAGGTCATCAGATCTATGTCCCTTAAGTCCATTATGAACTCTGAGCGATCGGAAATGTCCTAATTTTTGTTTGTGAATTGCCAATAGGGAACAATAAGCACACTCTGCCTAAGCTATAGTTTTAGACACTTACTGCATTGGCCAGTGGACTGAGGATATCTCCCTTGATGAAACATGTAAAGCTACCGCCGAGATGTTGTTCAACTGGAGATGTATAAACTTTTCCTCCCTTAATCGGGGCCAGGGCTGAGAGGCCGAAGATCGCTTGAAGTTTCCGAATATTGATTGGTAACCTTGCCTCTAGAGGAATCAAAGCTCCTTGCACTTTTCAAAAACCCAAACCACCCCCAAGCCAGAGAGACTGGCGTCTATCTGCACAATAGGCTGAGACTGACGAAGGAAGGCTGTCTCAAGGGTCAAAGACGGACTCTGTGTCCTCAAGAAAAAGATTGACTGAAGGAAAAACCAAAGCAATCTGTATGCCAAATGTAAACAATTATTTGACCACTCAGCAATTAAAGGGATCTCAAGTGAAAATGGGGCAAAATAAACTGTGTCTGAAGCAGCTACCATAAGACTGACCGCAACCATGCACTGATCTACTGACAGAAGGTAGTTCATGGTAGGAAGAGAAACACCCTCTGAATCCTACATTGCAAAGTTCCGTCAGGAAACTAGATGCATAAGGATTGAGTCGGATATGACTCCTGTTAATGCTCCTTTTATAGTGGGATATAATGAGCCTTTGGGGTACATCAATACTCCAGCCATTATCTTGAATGAAGACAGAAACTGGAGAGTATGAGCAATAGCTATTAACAGGAAATAAGCTTGCACTAGTATGCAATTCAGATAAGGAGCAACTGAAATGTCCTGATTCTAAGCACTGGCAAGATTTCATCCAACAGTGGTAAACTGTCAAAGGTTTGCAGATATACAAACATCAGTAACTAAAAGTAATCTGTGCGAATCAGGATGTGCAGCTAAGAATCCTAGGTCTTTACTAGCCATCAACTAACCCTTTGGGTGAAGGGTAAAAACAATGAGGAATGTTCCCATTATACAAGTGGGAAGCCTGACCAACACGTTAAAAGATATCTAAACATCTGTAAAGCCCTATTGACAATGAACCGATTGGGGTAAAAACTCTTGATCCTAATGTTACACAGGTTCTCACTCTGATTAATTATTCCCCTATCCTCCAAATCTTTTAAAAAAGGCTGCCACCTCAGCAGGATCTTCGGCAACATGAGGAGGAAACTGCTTCAAAGAAAAATAAACTCTCTATCTCTTGAAGGACAAAGAGAATCAGTCCGGATATCCAAACTATTTTTCCTGATGGATCCAAAAATAAATAAATTTATACAAAGTTTCTTAAATCCATACATGACATAAGTATCAGCTGTAGTATGCAGGTATCTACTTAAGCATTTGCACATATTTATTATGTCATGCAACCTTATGGACTAGAGGTGCAGCACATATAGATCAACAGGTACACATTAGATGCTTGTTAATTCATGTCCAGAATAAGCAGAGACTGCGTATACTTAGAATGCTAAATGTCTGCATGATAAACGGATGTGCATACATTTAAATTACCCATACCATAAGTATAAAAGAGATACCAATAGACCTTATCTCTAAAGAATCTCCACTGTAAATGAAAATATTCATGATCAATGGTCAGTATATGCATGATAGAACCTATGTGCATAGATATAAATTACACATAACATAGGTATAAGAGAGATACAAATAGATCTGATCTCTAAAGGATCTTCACTGTTGTATTAAAACACAGATAAATCCTGCAGAACAACATTTGGAAATAAACTTGCAGAGTACAATGCATGAAAGGTATATCCCTAGAGGGATATATACTATAAAATTGTGTACACTAATAGCATAGGACATGTAACTTCTGCATTTCTACAGAGACATGAGTTCTGCCTATGTAAAAGTTATTTGTGCTGCTGAACATGCAATGACAGCTTTTAGCGATTTGTATATCCCAATAGTGTACTGAACTTGCATGATGTACATTACTGCAAATAATATTCCAAAGAGCATGACATGTACAAAAGTATATAAAATGCAGACTGACATAAAAAACAACTCTGTTTACATCCCCTGGCAATGGTGGGAGTACAATGCTTAATTGACTTATAAATATTAATAGCGCTGTTATAATAAATGGTAATATCTTATGTCATTATGTTCAGAACTATATAAAATTGCACTTATTATAGTAAATTTGGTGCACTGTAGATCACATAAGAATGTGCTGTGGTGTACAGCTGCCTAAAGGTCCTTGCAAAAAAACACCTGCATATAGGATGTTATCAAATCTGAACCTTTAGGTCATCAGCACAATAGAAATATCAGTGGGGACAGAGACATTTTGTTCCAGTTTTCACTTATAATAAAAGTATGCAGCAACACTGTATATAAGTATTAGTACAGACAATACCTAAAAGAGAGCCCTCCACACTAAATCTAATTATATATATCCCTTAAAGGGACAGTACACTGTAAAATTGTTTTTATATGAATGCATGTTTAATGACTTGTTATACCAGCTGCAGAGTATAAAATATATGAGAAATGGCATTTTCAGGTTTATTTGTGTATATGAAGTAGCTGGTTTTGTGCTTTTAAACCACTGCCTATTACAATGGGTTGAGCTTCAGGTAATATCATATCTCATTATGTTATCACTTTGTGTACACACACTTGCTTCCTTATCTTATATTTGTATGGAAAACTATAGCTCAATACATAGAGAAAACAATGGAAAATTATCATTTTATTACTTAACTATCCTGCTCCCCACTGTGAGTGTAATTTCTTCTGCTGGCTGTGTTTACTTAGGCTTGTCAATAGCATATACTCCAGTATCAAAACTTTCAGTATAGGTTGGGAAATCACAAGCTAAATCAGCTATTTCAAAGGCCAAAATTGGGGTAAAGGAGCGACGTGTAAACAATTTAATACACTCCAGCAGGTAAAATGGATCATTGGGAACAATTTAAATCGGAGAAAGTTTTTGGGTGAACTGTCCTTTTAAGTACCCTCTGGCAACTCCTGTATGGGTACCCATCCCTTCAAGGGGGGACAGGTAGTTACAGAAAATAAGTTTAGAATCTCGCCCAAACGGTTGTAGTAAAAATCCAGTTGCTGAGGCCCCAGATTGAGAGAGAAAGCCCTGGAACACTGTGTGGAGCTACCACCGGGAGAATAGCCGGTGTTCACATATAGTAAAAAACAGTTGACAATAATTATTTATTAAAAAATCAACCAAAACATTGGTCCCCAGCCTAACCTGAGCTGCCTCTATTAAACCGCATATTGCAATAAGAAAATGCTGGCCTTCTTAAAGAGCCATATAGGTAAATAATAAAAGTGCCCCCAAAAACACCCCCAGAGTTGCCAGAGGGCCATAAAGGGTCAGAAGCTCCCCTGACAATGTTCCCAATGATGATAGAACCTTTAGGGACCTGATAGGGAGAAAAATAGTGTCATGAGTAGAGCAGGTTAAAGTGAAGGTAAACTTTGGTGAATGAAACCCCGTTTTTAAAAAATACTATTAAAAACAGGGGCACTTTCATTCATCAAAGTTTACAAAGCAGCCGTTTTGTTAAAAAAATTACCTTTTTTCTTTTCACAGCTAGAGCAGCTTCCCCCACCTAGAGATCCTCTATTCACATGTCAGCAATGACTAATCCGGCTTCCTCCAATCACAGCATGGCCTCAGGCAATGACTACCCTGGGGGGGAAAGCTGTGAATGGAGGAAGCAAGATGTGGGGGAAGCTGCTCTAGCTGTTAAAAGAAAAAAAAAAAGGTAATTTTTTCAACAAAACGGCTGCTTTGTAAACTTTTATGAATGAAAGTGCCCCTGTTTTTAATAGTATTTTTAAAAACCGGGCTGTCATTCACCAAAGTATACCTTCACTTTAAGTCCCCTGGCTATGCTGTACCTTTGTCAGAGTATCTAAAAATAGCCTCTGAGCTGTGTGTGTGCTGTGTAAAGTCAATTACCTTATGCAGCACCCCTCTATTGGCTTACCAGGCAAGTCAATGTCAATGCAAAAATAGAAATCAAAGAGAGGCACCTCATGTGTGTATTAAACAGTCATATACAGGATGTGGGTGCACACATATATTAGGGTACTCACATTAGTTGAAAACACCCTAGTTGATGGATAGCCAGGTGTATCATGCTGTATAAATTAGGCATAATCGTTGGTACACACCAATATACCAGTCTGTTTCTATTAGCACAACTTTCAACAAATGTGAGTTCCCTAATATATGTGTGCACCCACATGCTGGATATAACAATCTGATACGCACATGAGGCGCCTCTCTTTTTGATTACTATTCTAGAATTGCACCACCGCGAGTGTGAGGAGCTGTGCAGGCTTTTTGCTCGATTACTTTGAAGATTTGTTTAAGTCACTTTTGGTTTGTTTAAAAAAACATAATTTATGCTTACCTGATAAATTTATTTCTCTTGTAGTGTATCCAGTCCACGGATCATCCATTACTTATGGGATATTCTCCTTCCCAACAGGAAGTTGCAAGAGGATCACCCACAGCAGAGCTGCTATATAGCTCCTCCCCTAACTGCCATATCCAGTCATTCGACCGAAACAAACAGAGAAAGGAGAAACCATAGGGTGCAGTGGTGACTGTAGTTTAATTAAATTTTAGACCTGCCTTAAAATGACAGGGCGGGCCGTGGACTGGATACACTACAAGAGAAATAAATTTATCAGGTAAGCATAAATTATGTTTTCTCTTGTTAAGTGTATCCAGTCCACGGATCATCCATTACTTATGGGATACCAATACCAAAGCTAAAGTACACGGATGATGGGAGGGACAAGGCAGGGATTAAGCGGAAGGAACCACTGCCTGAAGAACCTTTTGATTGAAGAAATAAACTAAGTATAAAACACCACTCTCCTCTTACGACCTCCATCTTTGTTGAGGGTTGCAAGAGAATGACTGGATATGGCAGTTAGGGGAGGAGCTATATAGCAGCTCTGCTGTGGGTGATCCTCTTGCAACTTCCTGTTGGGAAGGAGAATATCCCATAAGTAATGGATGATCCGTGGACTGGATACACTTAACAAGAGAAAAGACTTCCATTACTTTAGGACTTCACCATTGTGAAACATTCAAGAGACATTGTTATTGGTTTGCATATTTCACAATTATATTTAACTGTTTTATTACATGCATATATTTTTTTTGTCAATATTTTATTTTTATAAATTTTTGTATACAGGGCCCCCGTTAATTGTTTTTAGCTTATTTGAGATACAATGTCAATGCCTCAGTATCCAGCAGAGAGCCAATCCAGTGCAGGTATCGATTACAACAGAGGATTGCAGTAGAAAAATAAAATTTATGCTTACCTGATAAATTCAAAGACACTCCAAACAAAGCTACAAATACTTCCCCACTTCCCCTACCCTCTCAGTAGTGTAAAGGGACATTAAACCCAAATATTTTCTTTCATGGTTCAGATAGAGAATACAATTTTAAACAACTTTCTAATTTACTTCTATTATCTAATTTGTTTCATTCTCTTAGTATCATTTGTTGAAGTAACAGCGATGCACTACTGGTTTCTAACTGAACACATGGGTGAGCCAATGACAATCTGTTTATATATTCAGCCACCAATCAGCAGCTAGAACCTAGGTTCTCTGCTGCTCCTGAGCTTGCCTAGAAAAAAACATTTCAGCAAAGGATAACAAGAGAAAGAAGCAAATTAAATAATAGAAGTAAATTGGAAAGTTGTTTAAAATTGTATTCTCTATCTAAATCCTGAAAGACAATTTTGGAGTTTCATGTCCCTTTAAGCAGAGGATAAGGAAAAGAGAAGAGTGATAAAAGGGGTACAAAGGTGCAAACGACTGTCGCCACTACCCAATTTATCATTAGAGTAGAGTCTTGGACTCTCACTGCCAAGAAGGAAATTAATTTATACTGTAAAAGTACATTTTATTTTCCTTCTATTGGCAGTGAGTCCACGAGAACATTTATAACCTATGGGAAACCAATACCCAAGCTGTGGAGTTCACAAATGTTCAAGAGGGAAAATAGAGAAGGCAGACCTATACACTAGACACCACGGCTTGGAAAATTCTTCCAAGGCAAAAACATAAAATTTATAAAACTTTGGGAAAGTGTGCAATGAAGATCAAGTAGCCGCATTGCTAATCTGTTTAACTGAGGTCTCATTTTTAAAGGCCCAAGAAGTAGAAACCGCACAAGTAGAATGTGCTGTGATACGTGAAGGGGGCTCCTGACCTGCCTCCTCAACCAAAAGGAAAGAATAACAGCTGAGGCCGCCTGCCCCTTGCGCTTACCAGTGTACAGGATGAATAAGAAGGATGATTGACAAAACTCAGTAGTGTGAAGGTAGAACCTCAACACTCTGACCACATCCAAGTTAAAAAACAATCTCTACATGGAGGATGACAGATTGGGACAAAGCAAAGAAACCACAATCTACTGGGTGATGTTGCGAGTATTGACTGGATAGAAAGCCCAGTTGAGTCCTCAACACAGCGATATGGAGGATCACACACCAAAGGCAAAAGTTCTGACACACTGCGAGCAGAGAGAATAGCCAACAAAAACCACCTTCCAAGTGAGTAACTTAATATCAACAGCATGCAGAGTCTACTAAAGAACATTAAGAACTAAATTAAGGCTCCAAGGCAGAGCAACAGGTTTGAAAACATAATTTATGCTTACCTGATAAATTTATTTCTCTTGTAGTGTAGTCAGTCCACGGGTCATCCATTACTTATGGGATTATATCTCTTCCCCAACAGGAAGTTGCAAGAGGATCACCCAAGCAGAGCTGCTATATAGCTCCTCCCCTCACATGTCATATCCAGTCATTTGACCGAAACAAGACGAGAAAGGAGAAACCATAGGGTGCAGTGGTGACTGGAGTTTAACTAAAATTTAGATCTGCCTTAAAAGACAGGGCGGGCCGTGGACTGACTACACTACAAGAGAAATAAATTTATCAGGTAAGCATAAATTATGTTTTCTCTTGTTAAGTGTAGTCAGTCCACGGGTCATCCATTACTTATGGGATACCAATACCAAAGTTAAAGTACACGGATGAAGGGAGGGACAAGGCAGGAACTTTAAACGGAGGGAACCACTGCCTGAAGTACCTTTCTCCCAAAAATAGCCTCCGAAGAAGCAAAAGTGTCAAATTTGTAAAATTTTGAAAAAGTGTGAAGTGAAGACCAAGTTGCAGCCTTGCAAATCTGTTCAACAGAGGTCTCATTTTTAAAGGCCCAGGTGGAAGCCACAGCTCTAGTAGAATGAGCTGTAATTCTTTCAGGAGGCTGCTGTCCAGCAGTCTCATAGGCTAAACGTATTATGCTACGAAGCCAAAAGGAGAGAGAGGTAGCCGAAGCCTTTTGACCTCTCCTCTGTCCAGAGTAAACGACAGAGAAGAAGTTTGACGAAAATCTTTAGTTGCCTGCAAATAGAACTTCAGGGCACGGACTACGTCCAGATTATGTAAAAGTCGTTCCTTCTTTGAAGAAGGGTTAGGACACAATGATGGAACAACAATCTCTTGATTGATATTCCTGTTAGAAACTACCTTAGGTAAGAACCCAGGTTTAGTACGCAGAACTACCTTGTCTGAATGAAAAATCAGATAAGGAGAATCACAATGTAAGGCAGATAACTCAGAGACTCTTCGAGCCGAGGAAATAGCCATCAAAAACAGAACTTTCCAAGATAACAGCTTGATATCAATGGAATGAAGGGGTTCAAATGGAACGCCTTGCAGAACGTTAAGAACTAAGTTTAAGCTCCACGGCGGAGCAACAGTCTTAAACACAGGCTTAATCCTAGCCAAAGCCTGACAAAAAGCCTGAACGTCTGGAACTTCTGCCAGACGCTTGTGTAGAAGAATAGACAGAGCAGAAATCTGTCCCTTTAACGAACTAGCGGATAAGCCCTTTTCTAAACCCTCTTGTAGAAAAGACAATATCCTAGGAATCCTAACCTTACTCCATGAGTAACTCTTGGATTCGCACCAATATAAATATTTACGCCATATCTTATGGTAAATTCTTCTGGTAACAGGTTTCCTAGCCTGTATTAAGGTATCAATAACCGACTCCGAGAAGCCACGCTTTGATAGAATCAAGCGTTCAATCTCCATGCAGTCAGCCTCAGAGAAATTAGATTTGGATGGTTGAAAGGACCCTGAATTAGAAGGTCCTGCCTCAGAGGCAGAGACCATGGTGGACAGGACGACATGTCCACTAGGTCTGCATACCAGGTCCTGCGTGGCCACGCAGGCGCTATCAGAATCACTGATGCTCTCTCCTGTTTGATCTTGGCAATCAGTCGAGGAAGCATCGGAAATGGTGGAAACACATAAGCCATGTTGAAGACCCAAGGGGCTGTCAGAGCATCTATCAGCACCGCTCCCGGGTCCCTGGATCCGTAACAAGGAAGCTTGGCGTTCTGGCGAGACGCCATGAGATCCAGATCTGGTTTGCCCCAACGATGAATCAGTTGGGCGAAGACCTCCGGATGAAGTTCCCACTCCCCTGGATGAAAAGTCTGGCGACTTAGAAAATCCGCCTCCCAGTTCTCCACGCCTGGGATGTAGATCGCTGACAGGTGGCAAGAGTGAGACTCTGCCCAGCGAATTATCTTTGAGACTTCCAACATCGCTAGGGAACTCCTGGTTCCCCCTTGATGGTTGATGTAAGCCACAGTCGTGATGTTGTCCGACTGAAATCTGATGAACCTCATAGTTGCTAACTGAGGCCAAGCTAGAAGAGCCTTGAATATTGCTCTTAACTCCAGAATATTTATTGGGAGGAGTTTCTCCTCCTGAGTCCATGATCCCTGAGCCTTCAGGGAATTCCAGACTGCGCCCCAACCTAGAAGGCTGGCGTCTGTTGTTACAATCGTCCAATCTGGCCTGCGAAAGGTCATCCCCTTGGACAGGTGGGGCCGAGAAAGCCACCATAGAAGAGAATCTCTGGTCTCTTGATCCAGATTTAGTAGAGGGGACAAATCTGAGTAATCCCCATTCCACTGACTTAGCATGCACAATTGCAGCGGTCTGAGATGCAGGCGCGCAAATGGTACTATGTCCATTGCCGCTACCATTAAGCCGATTATTTCCATGCACTGAGCTACTGACGGGTGTGGAATGAAATGAAGGGCACGGCAAGCATTTAGAAGTTTTGATAACCTGGCCTCCGTCAGGTAAATTTTCATCTCTACAGAATCTATAAGAGTCCCTAGGAAGGGAACCCTTGTGAGTGGTAATAGAGAACTCTTTTCCACGTTCACCTTCCACCCATGCGACCTCAGAAATGCCAGAACTATCTCTGTATGAGACTTGGCAGTTTGAAAACTTGACGCTTGTATCAGAATGTCGTCTAGGTACGGAGCCACCACTATGCCTCGCGGTCTTAGTACCGCCAGAAGAGAGCCCAGAACCTTTGTAAAGATTCTTGGAGCCGTAGCTAACCCGAAGGGAAGGGAAGAGCTACAAACTGGTAATGCCTGTCTAGGAAGGCAAATCTTAGGTACCGATAATGATCCTTGTGAATCGGTATGTGAAGGTAGGCATCCTTTAAGTCCACTGTGGTCATGTACTGACCCTCTTGGATCATGGGTAGGATGGTTCGAATAGTTTCCATTTTGAATGATGGAACTCTTAGGAATTTGTTTAGGATTTTTAAGTCCAAGATTGGTCTGAAGGTTCCCTCTTTCTTGGGAACCACAAACAGATTTGAATAGAATCCTTGCCCGTGTTCCATCCGCGGAACTGGGTGGATCACCCCCATTAGTAAAAGGTCTTGTACACAGCGTAGAAACGCCTCTTTCTTTATTTGGTTTGCTGATAACCTTGAAAGATAAAATCTCCCTTGTGGAGGAGAAGCTTTGAAGTCCAGAAGATATCCCTGAGATATGATCTCCAATGCCCAGGGATCCTGGACATCTCTTGCCCAAGCCTGGGCGAAGAGAGAAAGTCTGCCCCCCACTAGATCCGTTTCCGGATAGGGGGCCCTCTCTTCATGCTGTCTTAGGGGCAGCAGCAGGTTTTTTGGCCTGCTTGCCCTTGTTCCAGGACTGGTTAGTTTTCCAGCCCTGTCTGTAACGAGCAACAGCTCCTTCCTTGTTTGGAGCGGAGGAAGTTGATGCCGCTCCTGCCTTGAGGTTACGAAAGGCACGAAAATTAGACTGTTTGGCCTTTGATTTGGCCCTGTCCTGAGGCAGAGCATGGCCCTTACCTCCCGTAATGTCAGCGATAATTTCTTTGAAGCCGGGCCCGAATAAGGTCTGCCCTTTGAAAGGAATATTAAGCAATTTAGATTTAGAAGTCACGTCAGCTGACCAGGATTTAAGCCATAGCGCTCTGCGCGCTTGGATGGCGAATCCGGAGTTCTTAGCCGTAAGTTTGGTTAAATGTACGACGGCATCAGAAACAAATGCGTTAGCTAGCTTAAGTGCTTTAAGCTTGTTCATAATTTCATCCAATGGAGCTGTGCGAATGGCCTCTTCCAGAGACTCAAACCAGAATGCCGCCGCAGCAGTGACAGGCGCAATGCATGCAAGGGGCTGTAAGATAAAACCTTGTTGAACAAACATTTTCTTAAGGTAACCAAATTTTTTATCCATTGGATCTGAAAAGGCACAACTATCCTCCACCGGGATAGTGGTACGCTTAGCTAAAGTAGAAACTGCTCCCTCCACCTTAGGGACCGTCTGCCATAAGTCTCGTGTGGTGGCGTCTATTGGAAACATTTTTCTAAATATAGGAAGAGGGGAAAAGGGCACACCGGGTCTATCCCACTCCTTGCTAATAATCTCTGTAAGCCTTTTAGGTATAGGAAACACGTCAGTACACACCGGTACCGCATAGTATCTATCCAACCTACATAATTTTTCTGGAATTGCAACCGTGTTACAATCATTCAGAGCCGCTAATACCTCCCCTAGCAATATGCGGAGGTTCTCAAGCTTAAATCCAGTCTCCCTGGATCAGATCCGTCACCCATAGAATGAAGCTCTCCGTCTTCATGTTCTGCAAATTGTGACGCAGTATCAGACATGGCTCTCACATCATCAGCGCGCTCTGTCCTTAACCCAGAGCTATCACGCTTGCCTCTTAATTCTGGCAATTTAGATAATACTTCTGACATAACAGTAGCCATGTCTTGCAAAGTGATTTGTAAGGGCCTCCCTGATGTACTTGGCGCCACAAAATCACGCACCTCCTGAGCGGGAGGCGAGGGTACTGACACGTGAGGAGAGTTAGTCGGCATAACTTCCCCCTCGTTGTCTGGTGATAATTTCTTTACATGTAAAGACTGACTTTTATTTAAAGTTATATCAATGCATTTAGTACACAAATTTCTATGGGGCTCCACATTGGCCTTCATACATAGTGAACAAACAGATTCTTCTGTGTCAGACATGTTTAAACAGACTAGCAATGAGACTAGCAAGCTTGGAAAATACTTTTCAAATAAATTTACAAGCAATATAAAAAACGCTACTGTGCCTTTAAGAAGCACAAAAAGCTGTCACAGTTGAAATAACAATGAACCAAATTAGTTATAGCAACCAAATTTTCACAGTAAATGTATTAAGTTAGCAAAGGATTGTAACCACCAGCAAATGGATGATTAACCCCTTAATACCCAAAAACGGATAACAATTTAATAATTAACGTTTTTATCACAGTCAAACACACTGTCACAGGTCTGCTGTGACTGATTACCTCCCTCAAAATGAATTTTGAAGACCCCTGAGCTCTCTAGAGACGTCCTGGATCATGGAGGATGAAGTAGGAAGATTGTGACTGAAATTTTACTGCGCAAAAAAGCGCTAAAATAGGCCCCTCCCACTCATATTACAACAGTGGGGAAGCTCAGTTAACTGTTTCTATGCAGAAACAAAAGTTAGCCATGTGGTAAAATTCATGCCCCAATAAGTTTTATCACCAAGTACCTCACAAAAAACGATTAACATGCCAGTAAACGTTTTGAACATACATTTGAAAAGTTATGAAGTGTTATTAATAAGCCTGCTACCAGTCGCTGTTACTGCAGTTAAGGCTCATACATTACTTCAGTATTAACAGTATTTTCTGAGTCAAATTCCATTCCCTAGAAAAATACTTCAGTGTACACACACTCATCAGCCTAATACCAGTCGCTACCACTGCATTTAAGGCTGAACTTACATTACATTGGTATCAGCAGTATTTTCTCAGTCAATTCCATTGCTTAGAAAAATAATTTACTGCACATACCTCGTTTGCAGGGGGGCCCTGCATGCTATTCCCCTTTTCTGAAGATACCTCACTCCTCAGAATGTGCGAGAACAGCCAGTGGATCTTAGTTACGTCTGCTAAGATCATAGAAAACGCAGGCAGATTCTTCTAATGCTGCCTGAGAAACAAACAGCACACTCCGGTGCCATTTAAAATAACAAACTTTTGATTGAAGAAATAAACTAAGTTTAAAAACACCACAGACCTCTCACAACGACCTATCTTTAGTTAGGTTGCAAGAGAATGACTGGATATGACATGTGAGGGGAGGAGCTATATAGCTATATAGCTCTGCTTGGGTGATCCTCTTGCAACTTCCTGTTGGGGAAGAGATATAATCCCATAAGTAATGGATGACCCGTGGACTGACTACACTTAACAAGAGAAACACAGGTCTTATTCTGGCTAGAGCCTGAACAAACTGTTGAACATTTGGCAAAGTAGTTTGTGAAACAGAACTGAGAGGGCAAATACCTGACCTTTAATAGAACTCGCCAATAGGCCTTTCTCCAGACCCTCCTGAGAAACTGTAAAATATGTAGTCTCTTCACTCTACAAAAAAAACAAAAAAACATGCTGGTCACACCAGTAAAAGATAAGTCTTCCAGACCTTATAGTAGAGGCGTCTGGTGACAGGCTTACGAACCTGGATAAGAGTATCAATGATTTTATCAGAGAAGACTCTCTTAGCCAATCTCCAGGCAGTCAGCCTCAGGAGTATCTAGATTTTGGTAAAAAACCACCAAGGAGGAGCATACAACATAGTCACTAGGTCTGCATACCAAGTCCTGCGTGGCCAAGTAGATGCTATCAGAATAGTTGGTATTCCCTTCTGTTTGATCCGAGGGACCACTCGGGGCAGAAAAACAATAAGAGGAAACAGATACACTAGGTTGAAATTCCACAGGACCGCTAGGCTGTCCACTATTTCCGCCTGAGGATCCCTGAATCTCGCTCTGTATCTTGGGAGCTTGGCATTAAAGTGGGAAGCTATCGGATCTATCTCGGGAGCACCCCATCTGTGAGTGATCTCCAGAAACACCTCCAGATTTAGGGCCCACTCCCCTGAGTGTAGAGTCCGTCTGCTCAGGAAATCCGTTTCCCAATTCTCCACACCTAGGATGTGGGTAGCTAAAATTTGACATTGATTTCTCCCTGCTTACAGCAGGATTCGAGACACCTCCTACATCGCCACAGAGCTTCGTGTGCCACCCTGACGCTTGATGAAGGCCACGATAGTGATGTAGTCCGATTGGAATCTGTTATAGCTGACGGAACCCATTTGGCCCACGCAAGAAGCGCATTGTATATAGCTCTCAATTCAAGGTCATTGATCGGAAGGGACACTTCCTCCTGACACCAAGTTCCTTGGGCTCTCAGGGAACCCCAAACCACACCCCAGCTGGACAGACTTGCGTCTGTAGTGATAATCACCCAAGAAACACGTCCCTAGGAGAACTGGAGTTGGAGACTGCCACCAAGTGAGACTCCCTCTCGCCTGGGCGTCCAGGCAGATGACCTGCAACAGATCTGAATGATCTGCATTCCATTATCTAAACATAGACAACTGTAGTGGTCTCAGATGAAAGTAAGCAAACGGTATAGAATCAAAAGGATCAAACGGTATAGAATCGAAAGGCGCAACCATGAGACCTGTAACAGGCAACATGATGTCTGAAGCTTCTCTCTGCGCTGATCCGTGAGGTAGATGTGCATACTGACAGTCTATGATCGTTTCCAGAAAGTTTAACCTCAAAGCCGGGATGAGGGAGCTCTTTTCCAGATGGACCGGAGCATAATAACAACCATCTCCTACGAGGTCAAGAACAAAACAGAGAGAGATGGGAGGAATTTTAAGCTCTGATATGGGTTCACCTCCTAGTAGCGCAAAATATATCCCATACATTATAGAGTACTGTGGACCATCATTTTACAAAATAAAGCAAGCAATTACAGATTTAACTTTTGCAGCCAATGTATTCCCAAAACGTCTACAATACAGCTGAACATCATGCTTAATTGTTAACACTTCAAGTAAGAAAACTTGCCTGAGTCTCTCTCCTGTTTGTTCCTTCCTCTGTATCAGAATTATGGTCTTGATCATTTTCGTCACTCTGCAGAAAAAAGCACAGTATACTTAAAAGTTAGTGACAAAGTTTGTAACAAGAAGAGGAAATAATTAAAATGATTACAAATTAAAGCAAAATAGCTTATAGTAGTAAATGTAAAATTACTCATTCAACAGTAAAACAAAGTGAACCTGTATGCTAGTATTTATAATTATGCTTTAGACATCCCCTACAAATCTGAAAACTCAAAAAGAAAATTTATGTTTACCAGATAAATGTATTTATTTCCAGATATGGTGAGTCCACGGCGTCATCAATTACTGTTGGGAATATCTCTTCTGGCCAGGAGGAGGCAGCAAAGAGCACCACAGTCAAGCTGTTAAGTATCACTCCCCTTCCCACAAACCCCAGTCATTTGACCGAAGATAAATGGAGAAAAGGGAGTAACCCAAAGGTGTAGAGGTGGCTGAGGTTAGCCAAAAAACAGTCTTAAAATTAAGGGTGGGGTTGTGGACTCGCCATATTCGGAAATAAATTTATCAGGTAAACATAAATTTTTTTTTTTTTTCAATGGCATCCTCAATTGCTGTTGGGAACCAATACCCAAGCTAGAGTACACAGAGGACTAGGGAGGGACAAGACAGATAGACCTAAACAGAAGGCACCAACACTTGTAGAACCTTTCTCCCAAAAGAAGCCTCAGCCGATGCAAAAGTATTGAATTTGTAAAATTTAGAAAAAGTATGCAAAGACCACCAAGTTGCCCCCTTGCAACTCTGTTCCACAGAAGCTTCATTCCTAAAAGCCTAGGAAGAAGAGACAGCCCTAGTGGAATGAGCTGTAATTTTCTCAGGAGGCTCATAAGCCAAACAAATTATACTTCTCAACCAAAAAGAAAGAAGTAGCAGTAGCTTTCTGACCTTTACGTTTCCCAGAAAAACAAACAGGGCAGAAGACTGGCAAAACTCCTAAGTCGCCTGTAGGTAGAATTTAAGAGCACGCACAACATCCAGGTTGTGCAACTAACTGTCCTGAGAAGGAGGATTAGGACAGAGAAGGAACAAAAATTCCCCGATTAATATTTCTATTCGAAACAACCTTAGGAAGAAAACCAAACTTGAAGAACCGCCTTACCATCATGAAAGAAAAGGTAAGGCGACTCACACTGCAAAGCCGCAAGTTCAGAGACTCTCCCGAGAAGAAGAAATAGAAATAAGAAACAAAACCTACCAAGATAGCAACTTAATATCTATGGAATGCATCGGCTCAAACGGAGCCTGCTGCAAAACTCTAAGAACAAGGTTAAGGCTCCAAGGAGGAGCAACTGACTTAAACACAGGCCTAATTCTGAGCAAGGCCTGACAAAAAGATTGCACATCTGGTACATTCACCAGACACTTATGTAGCAAAACATATAAGGCAGAAATCTGACCCTTCAGGGTACTGACCGACAAACCTTAATCCAAACCATCCTGGAGAAAAGACAAAATCCTAGGTATCCTGACCCTACTCCAAGAGTAGCCCTTGGACTCACACCAATAAAGATATTTACGCCAAATCTTATGGCAAATCTCCCTAGTAACAGGCTTGCAGGCCTGAATCATGGTCTCAAAGACAGACTCAGAAAACTCACGCTTAGACAGGATTAAGCATTTAATCTCCAAGTAGTCCGCTTCAGAGAAACGAGATTTGGATGAAGAAAAGGATCCTGAAGCAGAAGGTCCTTCCTCAGATGTAGTCTCCATGGAGGCATAGATGACATTTCCACTAGATCTCCATACCACATCCTGTGAGGCCACACAGGGGCCATTAGAATAACCAACGCTCTCTCCTGCTTTATACGAGCAATGATTCGTGGAAGAAAAGCTAACAGAAGAAACAGGTATGCCAGCCTGAAGTCCCAAGGGACCACCAGAGCTTCCATCAGAGCGGCTTAAGGATCCCTTGACCTCGAACCGTAACTCGGGAGCTTGGCATTCTGACAAGATGCCATCAGATCCAGCATCCCCCATCTGAGAATCAAGCTGGAATACACCTCCAGATGGCACTCCCACTCCCCAGAATAAAAGGTCTGCCTGCTCAGAAAATCCACTTCCCAGTTGTCCACTCATGGAATGTGGATGGCAGACAGACAACAATTGTGAGCTTCCACTCACTGAATAATCCAAGACACCTCCTTAATGGCTAAGGAACTCAGAGTTCCTCCCTGGTGGTTGATGTAAGCCACTGAAGTTATGTTGTCCCACTGGAACCTGATAAACTGGGCTAAGGACAACTGAGGCCAAGCCATCAGAGCATGGAAAATGGCTCTCAACTCCAAGATGGGTAGAGTAGACTCCTCCCAAGACCAGAGTCCCTGCACCTTTAACGAATCCCAGACTGCTCCCCAGCCCAGCAGGCTGGCGTCCGTGGTCACAATAACCCAGGAAGTTCTCTGAAAGCATGTTCCTTGAGAGAGATGTTCCCGAGAAAGTCACCACAGGCGAGAGTCTTTTGTCGACTGATCTAGATCTATCCTATGAGACAGATCCACATAGTCCCCGTTCCATTGCCTGAGCATGCACAGTTGCAGAGCTCTCAAATGAAATCGAGCAAAGGGAATGATGTCCATGGAAGAAACCATCCGATCAATTACCTCCATACATTGAGCCACTGATGGCCAAACAGTAGACTGCAGAGAGACAGGAGGAAAGAATTTGGGCTTTTCTGACCTCCGTCAGAAATATTTTAATCGACAAGCAATCTATTATGGTCCATAAGAAGACAACCCATGTAGCTTGAACAAGGGAACTCTTTCCCAGATTCACTTTCCATCCATGGGAACGTAGAAAAGACAACAAGATCTCTGTATGAAATGTAGCTTGTTGAAAAGATGGTGCCTTAACCAGAATGTCATCCAGATAAGGCACCACTGCAATACTCCGAGACCGGACCACTGCCAAGAGAGCCCCCAGAACCTTTGAGAAAATTCTTGAAGCTGTGGCAAGGCCAAACAGAAGAGCTACAAACTGGAAGTGCTTGTCCAGAAAGGCAAATCTCAGGAATTTTATGATGATCCCTGTGAATGGGAATATGAAGGTACGCATCCTTCAGGTCTATGGTTGTCATGAACGGACAATCTTGAACCAAGGGAAGAATAGAACGAATAGTTTCCATCTTGAAGGACGGTACTCTGAGAAACTTGTTTAGACACTTCAGGTCTAGAATAGGTCGGAAAGTTCTCTTTTTTGGGAACCACGAACAGATTGGAATAGAACCCCAGACACTGTTCTTGTACTGGGACTGGAACTATTACTCCCAGGGAAGAAAGATGCTGTATACATTTCAAGAACGCCTCTCTTTTTATCTTGTCTGCAGATAACCTTGAGAGGAGGAATCTGCCCCTGAGAGGAAAAGTCTTGAATTCCAATTTGTAGCCCACTATGTCCACAGCCCAAAGGTCTGGGACATCTCGTATCCATGCTTGAGAGAACCGAGAGTCTGCCCCGACCTGATCTGAGGGTAAACCCTTCATGCCGATTTAGATTCAGCCACGGGTTTCTTAGATTGCTTCCCCTTATTCCAAGACTGACTGGGCTTCCAGGACGACTTGGACTGTTCCTGCTTGGAAGAAGGGAAAGACTTTCCACTGAAGTTACGAAAGGAACGAAAATTAGGCTGACGTCCTTTCGATCTATTTCTCTTATCTTGAGGGTGAAAAGACCCTTTCCCACCTGTGATAGAGATAATCTCTGTCAATCCTGGTCCAAACAAGGTCTTACCCTTGTAAGGAATTGTCAGAAGTTTAGATTTAGATGAAACGTCTGCTGACCAAGATTTTAACCACAAAGCTCTGCGCACCAGTATAGCGAACCCAGAAATTTCGGCTCCCAACTTAATAACCTGCAATGAAGCTTCAGTAATAAAGGAATTGGGTAATTTAAGAGCCTTAATCCTGTCCTGGATCTCATCAAAGAGGCCGTACTTGTCACAGTAGCAATACACACTGCCGGTTGCCATTGGAGACCTTGATGAACATACATTTTCTTTAAATAAGCCTCCAGCTTTTTATCCATTGGATCCTTAAAGGTACAGCTATCCTCAATAGGAATAGTAGTTCTCTTGGCTAGGGTAGAAATAGCCCCTTCCACTTTGGGCAACACTTGCTACAAATACTAAAATGAGTCAGCCACAGGAAACATCTTTTTAAAGACAGGAGACAGGGGAAAAGGAATCCCAGGTCTCTCCCATTCCTGTGCAATAATTTCCGTAGCACGGTCTGGTACAGGAAATACTTCCATAGATGAAGGAACATCAAAGTATTTATTGAGTTTACTCGGTTTCTTAGGGTTGACGACAGAGGTATTGGAGTAGTCCAGAGTGACCAAAACCTCCTTTAGCAGGACACAGAGGTGTTCAAGCTTAAATCTGAAGGATACAACTTCAACATCAGATGAAGGAATTACACTGTCTGAATCTGAGATTCTACCCTCAGAGGCTACCGACGTATCTTCCTCATCTGACTTATGAGAAAGAGCAATCTGTGTAGCCAACACTGGAGCAGACCCCTTACTATCCAAGTCTTTAACTTTCCACTTGCGTTTTCCCTGAAGCATGGGAATGGCAGCTAAACCCTCAAATACCTTGCTTGCAAAAAAACTCCTCCTGGATATTGAGAGGAACCACAGGGCACTGCATGTGACACCATTGAAGCTTGGGGCTGTTGAGGAGAAAGCTGTGGCAAAGCATAAACAACATCATCCTAAGAGACATTTGGCTCAGACACAAAAAGCTTATCTTTAATTTTTTTAAGTTAACTCTATGCAAGAAGAACAAAATTGCATAGGAGGCAACACTTGACTTTCTAAGCAAAGGCTACATAAATCCACAACATTAGGATCCTGATTCATCCTTTATGAAAAACAGAACCAAATAAGATTTTTTTTTTTTTTTTTTTTTAAATTTAATTGCGGTGATGATAATGCATTTAAAACCACTACAAGGAAAACCGTTTGCTTAAGACAAAATAATATAATTAAATTTAAATAGAAAACTCTGCCTAGCAAGCACCTCCACACATCAGTCTATGACTGCAGTGCTTACCTGCCCCGTCGAAGTGAGACGGACTACCAGTACGCTTGCCGGGCTTCTAAACCACACTTCTCAGCCTTGAAGTGCAACTGCTTCTTAGCGTCTGCACGAACTATCCGGAAACAGCTAGAGATCATGTGACCGGCTTCCAAGTTGCGCCACTAGATGCAAAAGGCGTGCTCCCAGCCGGAAGAGAAGGGCCCAAAATGACACAGTTTCCTGTAGCAAACAGCTACAGAAACGGAAGAAAAAAAAACAACCCCACATAAAGTGATAACTAAGTTTCTAAATGGAACTAAATAAGTGTCTAATGGCAGCCAAAATAAACCCTTAGCATACCAAGCTAAGTTGTTCAAAGAGTTTAACCCCTTGTCTCTCACATAAAAATGTGGCTCCTACTGCTCAATTAACACTTCTCACAGGGTTCTAGCCCCACAAAGCTTGCAGTCAGGGATTTCTACCCCCTCAGTGCCAGTCTCTTCCCAGAAGACAACCAAAAGGCACTTACCTGCATCTTGCTGTCCAGCAGGACGATAGCCTACTCAGTATGAGAGGATGCCACTCCTCACAGAGACTTGTAGAAAGGAGAACAGAGTAAACCAACTCTGGCTTTCTATACAAGGGCAGCAACAATATTAGGAAAACACAGCAAGGCCCACTGCTCAAGTTCCTAACTGCTTTAACGCCACCACTACTCTACTGAAGAGATTAACGTGGGCTACAGATATACCCAGAACACAGGAAAGATTAGAGCAAACCTACTCTGGCTTTCAAAATAATAAAATTTTCAGACACCAAAATGTCACCTCCTCCTTGCACCGAAGGCAAAGAGAATGACTGGGGTTTGTGGGAAGGGGAGTGATACTTTACAGCTTCACTGTGGTGCTCTTTGCCTCCTCCTGTTGGCCAGGAGAGATATTCCGAACAGTAATTGATAACGCTGTGGACTCACCATATCTAAGGAAAGAAATAAGCATAGCACTGATATATTGCACCTCTTAGCTTGATCATGAGCATAGCCTTAATCCCTTCTCTTGCTTGATCATGTTTATACACAGACCTAGGACTATAAGAGTGACCTAAATCATTCTCAGTAGATAAGGAATTTAAGGCTAGGTGTAGGTGCTATTGAAATTTCAGAACATTTGAGAAATGGTAGCCCCTAAAGCATGCAGGAATATTTAATTTCTGTAGTGAGAGTTCTCTACATCAGAGGTCCCACATGTTGGTTTATGGTGTTTTACAGTTCTTGGTATTTGATCTGGTGAAAAAAGGTGTAGTTGAGTTGAAGGAGGAATCTTAGGACCATTGTGGACAGAATAGAAAAATAGCTGAGATCCCTGTAGTTGGGCACTGTAGAGTAAAATGCAGAAAAAAAACCTTTTCTGTATCCCTTAATAGCAAAAGCTGTGAGTAAAAACTACACCATTTAAGGTCTAGATACAATAATACAGCGAATCAAGAACTGCTTTCCAGAGACTAGAATTCATACAAAAAACAGAATTTATGCTTACCTGATAAATTACTTTCTCTTACAGGTGTATTCAGTCCACGGCTTCATCCTTACTTGTGGGATATTCTCAATCCCTACAGGAAGTGGCAAAGAGAGCACACAGCAAAGCTGTCCATATAGCTCCCCTCAGGCTCCACCCCCCAGTCATTCGACCGACGGTTAGGAGAAAAAGGAGAACCATAGGGTGCAGTGGTGACTGTAGTTATTGTAAATTAAATTTAAACCTAACAAATATCAGGGCGGGCCGTGGACTGAATACACCTGTAAGAGAAAGTAATTTATCAGGTAAGCATGAATTCTGTTTTCTCTTACTTGGTGTATTCAGTCCACGGCTTCATCCTTACTTGTGGGATACTAATACCAAAGCAATAGGACACGGATGAAGGGAGGGAACAAGTCAGGTAACCTAAACGGAAGGCACCACTGCTTGCAAAACCTCTCCCCTAAAAATAGCCTCCGAAGAAGCAAAAGTATCGAATTTGTAAAATTTGGCGAATGTATGCAGTGAAGACCAGGTCGCTGCCTTACAAATCTGTTCAACAGAAGCCTCATTCTTGAAAGCCCATGTGGAAGCCACAGCTCTAGTGGAATGAGCTGTAATTCGTTCAGGAGGCTGCTTACCAGCAGTCTCATAAGCCAATCGGATGATGCTTTTCAGCCAGAATGAAAGAGAGGTAGCAGTTGCTTTCTGACTTCTCCTCTTACCGGAATAGACAACAAACAAGGATGATGTTTGTCTGAAATCTTTTGTTGCCTTTAAATAGAACTTTAAAGCACGAACCACATCAAGATTGTGCAACAGTCGTTCCGTCTTAGAAACAGGATTAGGGCACAGAGAAGGAACAATGATTTCCTGGTTAATATTCTTATTAGAAACCACCTTCGGAAGGAAACCAGGTTTAGTACGCAAAACTACCTTATCTGCATGGAACACCAGATAGGGTGAATCACACTGTAAAGCAGATAATTCTGAAACTCTTCGAGCAGAAGAGATAGCTACTAAAAACAAAACCTTCCAAGATAATAACTTGATATCTATGGAATGTAAAGGTTCAAACGGAACCCCTTGAAGAACTGAAAGAACTAAATTTAGACTCCATGGAGGAGCCACAGGTCATAGGCAGGCTTGATTCTAACTAAGGCCTGTGCAAACGCCTGAACGTCTGGTACAACTGCCAGACGCCTGTGTAACAGAATAGATAGAGCAGATATCTGTCCCTTTAAGGAACTAGCTGACAGACCTTTCTCCAAACCTTCTTGGAGAAAAGACAATATCCTTGGAATCCTAACTTTACTCCACGAGTAACCCTTGGATTCACACCAACAAAGATATTTCCGCCATATCTTATGGTAAATTTTCCTGGTGACAGGCTTTCTGGCCTGTATCAGAGTATCTATAACTGATTCAGAGAAACCCCGCTTAGCTAGGATTAAGCGTTCAATCTCCAAGCAGTCAGTTGCAGAGAAACTAGATTTGGAAGCTAGACTGAATGACCAAGGCGCTATTAATGCATCTATCAATGCCGCCTTGGGATCCCTGGATCTGGATCCGTAAAGGGGAAGTTTGGTGTTCTGACGGGAGGCCATCAGATCCAACTCTGGAATGCCCCAAAGCTGGGTCAGCTGAGCAAAAACCTCCGGGTGGAGTTCCCACTCCCCCGGATGGAAAGTCTGACGACTTAGAAAATCCACCTCCCAGTTGTCTACCCCTGGGATGTGAATTGCAGATAGATGGCAGGAGTGATCCTCCGCCCATTTGATAATCTTGGATACTTCCTTCATCGCTAGGGAACTCTTTGTTCCCCCCTGATGATTGATGTACGCTACAGTCGTGATGTTGTCCGACTGAAATCTGATGAATTTGGCCTCTGCTAGTTGAGGCCACGCCTGGAGCGTGTTGAAAATCGCTCTCAGCTCCAAAATGTTTATCGGGAGAAGAGATTCTTCCCGAGACCATAGTCCCTGAGCCTTCAGGGAGTTCCAGACCGCACCCCAGCCTACCAGACTGGCATCGGTCGTGACAATGATCCACTCCGGTCTGCGGAAACTCATTCCCTGAGACAGGTGATCTTGGGACAACCACCAGAGAAGAGTCTCTCTGGTTTTTAGGTCCATTTGAATTTGAGGAGATAAATCTGCGTAATCTCCATTCCACTGTTTGAGCATGCACAGTTGCAGTGGTCTGAGATGGATTCGGGCGAAAGGGACTACGTCTATCGCCGCAACCATTAAACCAATTACTTCCATGCACTGAGCCACGGAAGGCCGAGGAATGGAATGAAGAACTCGGCAAGTATTAAACAGTTTTAACTTTCTGACCTCTGTCAGAAAGATTTTCATTTCTACCGAGTCTATTAGTGTTCCCAGGAATGGAACCCTTGTGAGCGGGGACAGAGAACTCTTTTCTACGTTCACTTTCCACCCGTGAGACCTTAGAAAGGCCAGAACGATGTCCGTATGAGCCTTGGCTCTGTGAAAAGACGACGCCTGTATTAATATGTCGTCTAGGTAAGGTGGTACTGCAATGCCCCGCGGTCTTAGTACCGCCAGAAGGGACCCTAGCACTTTTGTGAAAATTCTGGGAGCGGTGGCCAACCCGAAAGGAAGGGCCACGAACTGGTAATGTTTGTCCAGAAAGGCGAACCTTAGGAACTGATGGTGATCTTTGTGGATAGGTATATGTAGGTACGCATCCTTTAGATCCACGGTAGTCATATATTGACCTTCCTGGATCATCGGCAAGATTGTCCGAATGGTTTCCATCTTGAAAGACGGAACTCTGAGGAATTTGTTTAGAATTTTTAGATCCAGGATTGGCCTGAAAGTTCCTTCCTTCTTGGGAACTACGAACAGGTTTGAGTAAAAACAGTCCTTGTTCTGCAAATGGAACTGGGTGTATCACTCCCATTTTTAGTAGATCTTCTACACAGCGTAAGAACGCCTGTTTCTTTATTTGGTCTGAAGACAAACGAGAAATGTGGAACCTTCCCCTTGGGGGAGAGTCCTTGAATTCTAGAAGATACCCCTGAGCAACTATTTCTAATGCCCAGGGGTCCGGAACATCTCTTGCCCAAGCCTGAGCAAAGAGAGAAAGTCTGCCCCCTACCAGATCCGATCCCGGATCGGGGGCAACCTCTTCATGCTGTCTTGGTAGCAGGAGCAGGCTTCTTGGCCTGTTTACCCTTATTCCAGCCCTGCAAGGGTCTCCAGGTTGCCTTGGGCTGGGAAGTGTTATCTTGCTTTGCGGCAGCAGAGGTTGCAGCAGGTCCGCTCCTGAAGTTGCGAAAGGAACAAAAATTAGCCTTGTTTTTGGCCTTAAACGGCCTATCTTGTGGAAGGGCATGGCCCTTACCTCCAGTGATATCTGAAATAATTTCTTTCAGCTCTGGGCCGAAAAGGGTTTTCCCCTTGAAGGGAATATTTAACAGTTTTGTTTTGGACGACACATCCGCCGACCACGATTTGAGCCAAAGCGCTCGTCGCGCCACGAGTTTTTCGCCGCTAGTTTAGCCAATTGGAAAGCGGCATCAGTGATAAAGGAATTAGCCAGCTTTAAAGCGTGAATTCTATCCATGACCTCATCGTATTAAGTCTCCCTCTGGAGCGACTCCTCCAGGGCCTCGAACCAAAAAGCCGCTGCAGTAGTTACCGGAATAATGCAGGCAATTGGTTGAAGCAGAAAACCTTGCTGAACAAAAATGTTCTTCAGCAATCCTTCCAATTTTTATCCATAGGATCTATGAAAGCACAACTGTCCTCTATTGGTATAGTTGTACGCTTGGCCAGTCCTTAGGGACCGCCTGCCACGCGTCCCGCCTAGGGTCGTTTATGGGGAACATTTTCTCAAAGATAGCTGGGGGAGCAAAGGGTACACCTGGTCTCTCCCACTCCCTAGTCACAATATCCGCCATCCTCTTTGGGATCGGAAATGCCTCAGTGTATACCGGGACCTCTAAATAGCTGTCCATTTTACACAATTTTCCAGGGACCACCATGGGGTCACAATCATCCAGCGTAGCTAAAACCTCCTTAAGCAGGACGCGGAGGTGTTCCAGCTTAAATTTAAACGCTAAGGAATCTGAATCTGCCTGCTGAGAAACTTTTCCTGTGTCAGAAATTTCTCCCTCAGACAGCCCTTCCCTCACTGCTACCTCTGAGTTTTGTGAGGGTACTACAGATAAATTATCCAAAGCTTCAGATTGCTCATCATCTGTATTTAAAACTGAGCTCTTGGAAAAACAGGCAGTTTGGATAAAAATGCTGCAAGGGAATTATCCATTACTGCTGCTAATTGCTGTAAAGTAATAGGGGCCAATGCGCTAGAGGTACTAGGCATCGCTTGCGCGGGCGTAACTGGTGTAGACACATGGGGGGAGGTAGGAGGACTATCCTCATTAAGGAATCATCTTGGGCAGCATTTTTAATTGTCACTGGATGATCCTTAAAATGCTTAGATGCTTTTGCACACTTTAAACATAAATGCAATGGGGGTACTGCCATGGCTTTTGAACATAAAGAACAAGGTCTATCTGAAGGCTAAGACATGTTTGACAGACTCAGACAACACTAGAATATTGAAAAAAACACTTTTTGAAAAAACGTTACTGTCTCTTTAAATATTAAAAAGGCACACACTTTTTTACCAAGTCATCAAAAAACATTCGATCTTAATGAAATTTTCACAACATGATCCTAATGCCTTGAAATGATTGCACACAAGTTTTCAAATCGTTTAACCCCTTAATGCCCAAACCAGAGCAAAATGAAGTAAATACCCGGTTTAACCCACTACAGTACTATGCCACAGTCTTTGCTGTGGCTTTACTTTCCTTTAGGGTTATTTGCAGGTGTAAATTAAGCCTCCCTGAAGTCCTCTTGTACTCTAAAGGCTCTGCACATGAAGCTGCGTGGAGCTGTGTTGCAAATCAACTGCGCAATTGAGGCGCGAAAATGAGACCCCCTCCTCCCTTCTCCAGAGTTATGGGGCCTTTCTGAGTCAGATTAGCTGTCTTATAATATGCCAGGCGTAAAAAAGTCCCCAAAAAGGGTTTTCAACGTTTAAAAACGCTTAAAAAATATAGGATTACCTTAATAAAGTAATCGATTTAGCCCATCACAGTGTCTACCAGTATTAAAGCCCTTAACTGAAGCCATCATTCTATACTGTGTCTCAGAAAATGGCTTACCTTCCCTCATGGGATATCTGTCAGTCTTCTAGCACTACCAGGTCTTGTTAGAAAAAATGACTGAACATACCTTAAGCAGTATAAGCCTGCAAACTGTTCCCCCCAACAGTCCTGTGTGGGAACAGCCATGGATTTTAGTTACAACATGCTAAAATCTTTTTCCTCTCAGCAGAAATCTTCATCACTTTCTGCCTCAGAGTAAATAGTACAAACCGGCACTATTTTAAAATAACAAACTTTTGATTGAAGAAATAAAAACTACAAATCTAACACCACATACTCTTTACCCTCCCGTGGAGATGCTACTTGTTAGAGCGGCAAAGAGAATGACTGGGGGGGCGGAGCCTGAGGGGAGCTATATGGACAGCTTTGCTGTGTGCTCTCTTTGCCACTTCCTGTAGGGATTGAGAATATCCCACAAGTAAGGATGAAGCCGTGGACTGAATACACCAAGTACGAGAAAAAAAAACCTTCAAGAAACGTATTTTGTTTCAATTTCATAGTTTTAATTAGGTAAACTTTTACCTGTACGCATAACTGATATACGTCTTAACTCAAATCTACCCATTTAGAAACATAATTGACTACTATTGAACATACTACGACTACCACTACTAGCAATTATAATTACAGAAATAATCTGCAGTCTTAATATAGTTGCTCGTTGGTAAAATCCATCATGAAATAATTTGATAGTTTTATTTAGAAAATAAAAGTGAACACAGACGTTATACTATTTTTTTTTCTTTTTTTCAAAACACCTACATCCTGAGTCCAATAGGAAACTCCTGTAGACCTTCGTTTCTCCCTTGGTCTCCTACGTTCTCTTATGGATTTAGACTGTTTATCTTCTGTTTCTTTCTCCTCTTCTTTTCTTTCAGTATCTGAGGAAAAATAAGTTTTCTTAATATGCTAAAATTCAGTACCATCTATGCTTAAAATTTAAATGGTTAATAATAAAATACAGTTAATTAAAAAGGAGGCAAATCGTTCTTCGCGGATAATAAATCAGTCTGACACCATAGACTTGCATATCAATCCCTGTTTCCAGTCAATTAGTAAAATGAAATGACACCCATTGCTTTCATTTCATCCTTTTTTCTCACAATGTCAAGCATGTAGGTGGTAGAGCAAATCATATGTCATACACAGTATGTAATGCATGGTCTGGCTACTCCATTTGTAGCCGATGCTTCACTAAGATGGGCCATGCATACACAGTGCACTGCTGAACCTTTACCAATAATGCAGAGCAGCCAGAGTGTGCTCTGCTTACTGTAAACCACATCTAATTGCCTGTGGGAACTAGAATACATGCTTGGCTTAGCTGCCTGCTAATTACGAAAAAGCAATAGCAAATTGCAGCTAGGCACCACAATTCTAATATTCACGGCAGTTAATCGGGTAGCTTTTAAGGTTAATTTTAGCTGTCTTTGCAGAGCAAAGTACCTGCACAAAGGCTGCACTTTTATGCCTCAGGTTATTAGCTCAGCCAATGAGTTAAACTAGCTCCTAGTAGTACATTGCTGCTTTTCAACAAAAGATACCAAGTGAATGAAGTAAATTAGGCAATAGAAGTAAATTGGGGAAAACAAATAATTGTATGCTCTACCTGAATTAAGAAAGAAAACATTTGGGCTTCATGTCTCAAGTATTTTTTCTTTACATTTTATTTAATACAGATGAAAGGTATAGCGACTTAAAGAAGAACTATAACCCTTAAAGAGATTCTGAATGTGTAAAACAATGGTCAGGATAGAGTAGGAGCTTGCAGCAGAGCGCATACTGTACCGAAAAAGTCTAATAGTCTTTCATATCAGGAAAATAAACATTTTGCTTCAGCTCAGCAAACAATCCAAATAGGTAGAAAGTGAATTAACCCAAGGGAAAAAACATGATTTTTTATGTATTCTAGAGGTCCAGAAGTGCATATGCTTCTACAATAGTGGGATAAAAATAGGACTAAGATATTTGTTGAATGTCAGCATTCTCTAAAATCAAGATGTAACGGTTGAAAAATGTAGAACTAAACATTCTAAATTATATTTCACAGATAGAATTTTGAGAAAAACTATCTACTGTACAAACAGCATGCCACAATTATTAGAAGATCAGTTAGCCATGAATGTCTAAGTAAAATAACAAATGAGCAAATTATATACAAAAAAATTAGAAAAATAAATGATAAATTAAAGGGACATTAAAGCCAATTTTTTTATTTCATGATTCAGATAGAGAATACCATTTAAAACAACTTTTTAATTTACTTCTGTTATCTAATTTGCTTCATTTCTTTTGATATGGCTTACTTAAAAGCATATCTAGATAGGTTCAGTAACTTCTGATTGGTGGCTGCTCATATTTGCCTCATGTGATTCGCTCACCCATGTGCATTGCTATTTCTTTAACAAAGGATATCTAAGGAATGAAGCAAATAAGAAATTAGAAGTAAATTGGACAGTTCTTTAAAATTGTATTCTCTGTCTGAATCATGAAATACATTTTTTGGGTTTAATGTCCCTTTAAGGACAGCCTTCCTCACCTTTTTCAAGATCTTTGGCTGAAATCCTCGAGAGGTTTGAGTACGCAGAAGATATACCTGTTAGACTATTTGGTCGATTTAATAATTGACTTGAAGTATATAGAGAACTACTTGAAGAGGAAAGTGATGGAGTCGAAGGAGTAGTGGTACTTGTAGTTGATACTGGTCTGTACCGATGAAAAGGCTGTGCGGGGAATACATACAATAAAAAATTCATCTATTGAAATAGTATTTTTTTTTGTAAAATGTTTTGCTAGTCTGTTCATATTTATCTTTATACAGTATTACCTACATACAGATATAATATCTCCATTTGTCTGTAATGCTAGATATGTGTTTTTTGTAATACTATTATATGGATAGTGTTTGTACATAACAGACAAAAATGTTTGTGCATGAGAGGTAAACTGGACACTTCTATTTTGGAAACTTACCGATTTTAATATTTAAAGGGACAGTCAACCCAAAAATTATTTTAACTTAAATTAAGTAATTAACGAGGTTTACAGAAAACCCTAGCCCAATTTTGATCTAAATATACATAGGTAGTAAAAAGACTTACTTTTCCTCCTCTGGCCGTTTTGAAATAGCCGCCTTATCCTTCCTTCTCCGACATCACCCAAAAATTTCCAGCTTCATCTAAGGGATTTGTCAATCCTGCGCGTCCTTGTGTCGCAGTTTTTGACAAAGGGGGCATTATTTGCAGCAGACCTGTGTGCCTGATTGGTAGGACAAGAGCTAACTACCTATTGGGAATTTGCATGCACATCGTAGAAACGCCTCTTGTATACTCCTACGGCAAGAGTTGATGCTTTTTACTGGACAAACCAACTAATACAACTCTGAAGGTATTTCCTTTCTAATTTATTAGTAAGCCACAGCTCTGGCGATCTCCTTCAGTTACCGTTACACTTTAGCTGTTTCTCTTGATATCTCTCCGTTACAGAAGGGCAATCAGACTTACTAATAATGGGTGAATAAACTAATATTGTGATGGAATACGAGGAAGTGAAAAGTCAAGAAACAGCTGGGAAGCATCTTCTGTAAAGGAGAGATAGCAAAGGAAACGGCTAAAGTGTAATGGTAACTGAAGGAGATTGCCAGAGATATGACTTACTAATAAATAAGGAAGAAAATACCTGCAGAGTTGTATTAGTTGGTTTGTCCAGTAAAAAGCAGAAGATGCTAATGTGATTAGAGCTGGTACACTTTATGCACAATTTGAGCGTGTATAAGTGGGGACAAGCAATTAGGAGTATACAGGAGGCGTTTCTACGATGTGCATGCAAATTCCCAATAGGTAGTTAGCTCTTCTCCTACCAATCAGGCATACAGGTCCGCCGCAAATAATGCCCCCTTTGACAAAAACTGCGCATGCGCGACACAAGAGGACGCGCAGGATCGACAAATCCCTCAGATGAAGCTGGAAATTGTTTGGGTGACGTCAGGGAAGGAAGGATCAGACGGCCATTTCAAAACGGACAGAGGAGGAAAAGTAGGTCTTTTTACTACCAATTTATATTTAGAGCAAAACTGAGCTACGGTTTGCTGTAAACCTCGTTAATTACTTAATTTAAATAAGTTAAACCCTTGAGTGCCAACGACGGCTCTGAGCTGTCGCAGAGTTTCCCACTCTGGTGCTAACGATGGCTCAGAGCCGTCGCTAGCACTCTCCAACCTTGAGGGAGATCTGGGGGCTCCCACCCGCTCTTACCCAAGCGATCATGCCTGTAGAGTGACTTCCCGTTTTGCGTGGTGACGTCACGCGCAATAATGTGATGACGTCACCGTGCAACTTTATTTATACTTAATGTTAAGTATAGGAACAGATGGCATGCTGCTTAGATGCCTGAGATACAGGCTTCTAAGCAGCTACAGACCCCCAACACCATTGGAAAGGTAATCGCCTTACCTTTCCAAAAGTGTAAGTCTTGGGGGTCTGAAAAAAATAAAAAAAAAAGTTAAAAAAATAATTGTTCAAAAAATAAAAAAACATTAAAAATCTTAGCAGCCAGGTGGGAAAGTGCTTAGCACTCAAATGGTTAAAATATTTTTTGGGTTGACTATCCCTTTAAGCATCTTTAGCAAGAATTAAACGAAAAGACTAAATCACCTCTTCTGTATTGCGTGAATATCTCTGTCTGTAATCATCATTTTTAGTTTCAGATTCCCTCTTATCTTCTTGTTTTTCTTTGTCTTGTTTTTCTTTTTCTTCATTTTCTTGCTCTCTCGGTTGAGTGGAACGATTCCTACCGATAGTTCTTTCTGCTTCTTGAAGATCTGTTAACGTTACACCCTACATACAAAATAAAAAAAGAAGTAAGCTACTTACTGGTAAATACCCTCATAGTAGTAGGCCTAAAAACATAATTTATGTAAAAACTTAAATGATAAATTAATTTCTTTCATAGTGGCAAGAGTCCATGAGCTAGTGACGTATGCAATATACAAGCCAAGTAGTGAGGTGTAAAAAGGAGTAAAAAAGCATACAAAAAGGAACTGCAAATAAAATCGTAACCACCAAAAAAAAATTTCATATTGGCAAGAGTCCATGAGCTAGTGACGTATGGGATATACAATCCTACCAGGAGGGGCAAAGTTTCCCAAACCTCAAAATGCCTATAAATACACCCCTCACCACACCCACAATTCAGTTTAACGAATAGCCAAGCAGTGGGGTGATAAAGGAAGGAGTAAAAAGCATCAACAAAAGAAATTTGGAAATAATTGTGCTTTATACAAAAAAATCATAACCACCATAAAAAGGGTGGGCCTCATGGACTCTTGCCAATATGAAAGAAATTAATTTATCAGGTAAGTTCTTACATAAATTATGTTTTCTTTCATGTAACTGGCAAGAGTCCATGAGCTAGTGACGTATGGGATATCAATACCCAAGATGTGGATCTCTACTCAAGAGTCACTAGAGGGGGAGGGAATAAAATAACAGCCATTTTCCGCTGAAGAAATTAATCCACAACCCAAAAAAATAAGTTTATTCTCATAAATGAAAGAAAAAAACTTAAATCAAAAGCAGAAGAATCAAACTGAAACAGCTGCCTGAAGAACTTTTCTACCAAAAACTGCTTACGAAGAAGCGAATACATCAAAACGGTAGAATTTAGTAAATGTATGCAAAGAGGACCAAGTTGCCGCTTTGCAAATCTGATCAACTGAAGCTTCATTCTTAAAGGCCCACGAAGTGGAGACTGATCTAGTAGAATGAGCTGTAATTCACTGAGGCAGGGCCTGACCCGACTCCAAATAAGCTTGATGAATCAAAAGTTTCAACCAAGAAGCCAAGGAAATAGCAGAAGCCTTCTGACCTTTCCTAGGACCAGAAAATAAAACAAATAGACTGGAAGTCTTCCTGAAATCTTTAGTAGCTTCCACATAATATTTCAAAGCTCTTACCATATCCAAAGAATGTAAGGATCTTTCCAAAGAAATCTTAGGATTAGGACACAAGGAAAGGACAACAATTTCTCTACTAATGTTGTTAGAATTCACAACCTTAGGTAAAAATTGAAAAGAAGTCCGCAAAACTGCCTTTTCCTGATGAAAGATTAGAAAAGGAGACTCACAAGAAAGAGCAGATAGCTCAGAAACTCTTCTAGCAGAAGAGATAGCCAAAAGGAACAACACTTTCCAAGAAAGTAGTTTAATGTCCAAAGAATGCATAGGCTCAAATGGAGGAGCCTGGAAAGCCTTCAAAACCAAATTAGGACTCCAAGGAGGAGAAATTGATTTAATGACAGGCTTAATACGAACTAAAGCCTGTACAAAACAGTGAATATCAGGAAGTATAGCAATCTTTATGTGAAATAAAACAGAAAGAGCAGAGATTTGTCTCTTCAAGGAACTTGCAGACAAACCCTTATCCAAACCATCCTGAAGAAACTGTAAAATTCTAGGAATTCTAAAAGAATGCCAAGAGAATTTATGAGAAGAACACCATGAAATGTAAGTCTTCCAAACTCTATAATAAATCTTTCTAGAGACAGATTTACGAACTTGTAACATAGTATTAATGACTGAGTCAGAGAAACCAATATGACTTTGTACAAAGCTAAGTTCAATTTCCATACCTTCAAATTTAATGATTTGAGATCCTGATGGAAAAACGGACCTTAAGTAGCAAAAAAGATTTGTTCCAGCCACCAATAGTTAAAAAACCTTTATTTCTTCATATAGGGTCTTTTGACAAACATACAACGTTTCAGACCTGCTATAGGTCCTTAGTCATGTATACTGAACATACACTGATTCATCATTTAAATACTTTACACCTGGTCAATTGTTCACCTGTTGTCATGTGACTACTCATTATTGTATCACTGCCATCTTGTGGCCATCTAACATATATATTCCTATTGAAAAAAAGCATTCTGAATAGTCACATTGAAAAGGTTTAAGTATCAAACAATGTTAATAAATAAAATCATATGTACAAAATTAAAATAGAAGAAATCTTACGCACAATATGCAGATATGCCATTGCTGTTTACTTGTTATTTAAATGTTAATTTGGACTCTTTCATTTTAGAGTTGATTTCAAAAAATTGCAGCAATTTTTTGAAATCAACTCTAAAATGAAAGAGTCCAAATTAACATTTAAATAACAAGTAAACAGCAATGGCATATCTGCATATTGTGCGTAAGATTTCTTCTATTTTAATTTTGTACATATGATTTTATTTATTAACATTGTTTGATACTTAAACCTTTTCAATGTGACTATTCAGAATGCTTTTTTTCAATAGGAATATATATGTTAGATGGCCACAAGATGGCAGTGATACAATAATGAGTAGTCACATGACAACAGGTGAACAATTGACCAGGTGTAAAGTATTTAAATGATGAATCAGTGTATGTTCAGTATACATGACTAAGGACCTATAGCAGGTCTGAAACGTTGTATGTTTGTCAAAAGACCCTATATGAAGAAATAAAGGTTTTTTAACTATTGGTGGCTGGAACAAATCTTTTTTGCTACTTGAAGTATTTGCAGGATAAGGCAGATCCTGGGTTCCGTGCCCCACAAGCCACATATCTGTTGGTGCTGTTTTCCACACTTTGCTTTGAGGAAAAACGGACCTTGAGACAGTAGGTCTGGCCTTAACGGAAGTGGCCAAGGTTGGCAACTGGACATCCGAACCAGATCCGCATACCAAAACCTGTGTGGCCATGCTGGAGCCACCAGCAACACAAAAGACTGTTCCATGATGATTTTGGAGATCATTCTTGGAAGGAGAACTAGAGGCGGAAAAATGTAAGCAGGATGATAACACCAAGGAAGTGTCAGCGCATCCACTGCTTCCTCCTGAACATCCCTGGACCTGGACAGGTGTCTGGGAAGTTTCTTGTTAAGATGAGAGGCCATGAGATCTATCTCTGGAAGACCCCACATCTGAACAATCTGAGAAAACACATCTGGATGGAGAGACCACTCCCCTGGATGTAAAGTCTGACGGCTGAGATAATTCGCCTCCCAATTGTCTACACCTGGGATATGCACCACAGAGATTAGACAGGAGCTGGATTCCGCCCAAGTATTCAAGATACTTCTTTTATAGCTTGGGGACTGTGAGTCCCACCCTGATAATTGACATATGCAACTGTTGTGATATTGTCTGTCAGAAAACAAATGAACGGTTCTCTCTTTAACAGAGGCCAAAACTGAAGAGCTCTGAGAATTGCACGGAGTTCTAAAATATTTATTGGTAATCTTGCCTCTTGAGATTTCCAAACCCCTTGTGCTGTCAGAGATCCCCAAACAGCTCCCCAACCTGAAAGACTTGCATCTGCTGTGATCACAGTCCAGGTTGGTCGAACAAAAGAAGCCCCTTGAACTAAACGATGGTCATCTATCCACCACGTCAGAGAGTGTCGTACATTGGGATTTTAAGGATATTAATTGATATCTTTGTATAATTCCTGCACCATTGGTTCAGCATACAAAGCTGTAGAGGTCTCATGTGAAAACGAGCAAAGGGGATTGCGTCCGATGCTGCAGTCATGAGACCTAAAAGTTCCATGCACATAGCCACTGAAGGGAATGACTGAGACTGAAGGTGCCGGCAGGCTGCAACCAATTTTAAACGTCTCTTGTCTGTTAGAGACAGAGTCATGGACACTGAATCTATCTGGAAGCCTAAAAAGGTGACCCTTGTCTGAGGAATCAAAACTTTTTGGTAAATTGATCCTCCAACCATGTTTCCGAAGAAACAACACTAATTGATTTGTGTGAGATTCTGCAGAACGTAAGGACTGAGTTAGTACCAAGATATCGTCCAAATAAGGAAACACCGCAATACCCTGTTCTCTGATTACAGAGAGTAGGGCACCTAGAACCTTTGAAAAGATTCTTGGAGCTGTTGCTAGGCCAAATGGAAGAGCAACAAATTGGTAATGCTTGTCTAGAAAAGAGAATCTCAGGAACTGATAATGTTCTGGATGAATCGAAATATGAAGGTATGCATCCTGCAAGTCTATTGTGGACATATAATGTCCTCGCTGAACAAAAGACAGAATAGTCCTCATAGTCACCATCTTGAAAGTTGGTATTCTTACATAACTATTCAAAATTTTCAGATCCAGGACTGGACTGAATAAATTTTCCTTCTTTGGAACAATGAATAGATTTGAATAAAACCCCAAACCTTGTTCCTGAAAAGGAACTGGCATGATTACCCCTGAAGACTCCAGGTCTGAAACACACTTCAGGAAAGCCTGAGCTTTTACTGGATTTGCTGGGATACGTGAGAGAAAAAATCTTCTCACAGGAGGTCTTACTCTGAATCCTATTCGATACCCTTGAGAGACAATGCTCTGAATCCATTTATTTTGGACAGAATTTATCCAAATATCCTTGAAAAACCTTAATCTGCCCTCTACCAGCTGAGCTGGAATGAGGGCCGCACCTTCATGCAGACTTAGGGGCTGACTTTGGTTTCTTAAATGGCTTGGATTTATTCCAATTTGAGGAAGGCTTCCAATTGGAAACAGATTCCTTGGGGGAAGGATTGAATTTTTGTTCCTTATTTTGACGAAAGGAACGACAACGGTTAGAAGCCTTAGATTTACCCTTTTTGTTATCCTGAGGCAGAAAAACTCCCTTTCCCCCAGTGACAGTTGAAATAATAGAATCCAACTGAGAACCAAATAAATTATTACATTGGAAAGAAAGAAATAGTAATCTAGATTTAGATGTCATATCAGCATTCCAAGATTTAAGCCACAAAGCTCTTCTAGCTAATATAGCTAAAGACATGGATCTAACATCAATTTTGATATCAAAAAGGCATGACAAATAAAATGATTAGCATATTGCAGTAAGCGAATAATGCTAGATATGTCAGAATCCAATTCTTGTTGCGCTAAATTCTCCAACCAGAAAGTTGATGCAGCCGCAACATCAGCCAAAGAAATTGCAGGTCTGAGAAGATGACCTGAATATAAATAGGCCTTCCTTAGATAAAATTCAAGCTTCCTATCTAAAGGATCCTTTAAGGAAGTACTCTCTTCCATAGGAATAGGATACAATTTTTTAAACCTTGAAGAAGGAATAAAAGAAGTACCTGGATTATTCCATTCCTTAGAAATCATATCAGAAATAGCCTCAGGAATAGGAAAAACCCCAGGAGAAACCACAGGAGGTTTAAAAACATAATTTAAACGTTTATTAGACTGAACGTCAAGAGGACTGGTTACCTCAATATAAAACTTAATTAACACTTCTTTTAATAAAGAACGCATATACTCTATTTTAAATAAATAAGTAGATTTGTCAGTGTCAATGTCTGAGGAAGGATCTTCTGTATCAGATAGATCCTCATCAGAGGAGGATAAATTATGTTGTTGGTCATTTGAAATTTCATCAACTGAATGAGAAGTTTTAAAAGACCTATTACGTTTATTAGAAGGTGGAAATGCAGACAAAGCCTTCAGGATAGAATCAGAAACATTCTTTAAAATTCATAGGTATATCATGCACATTAGAAGTTGAAGGAACTGCAACTGGCAATGTACTATTACTGATGGACACACTATCTGCATGTAAAATTTTATTATGACAACTATTACAAATGACATTCGGCGAAATAATTTCCACAATCTTACAACGAATGCACTTAAGCTTTGGTAGAACCGATGTCAGGCAGCAATGTTCCAGCAGAAACTTCTGAGGCAGGATCAGATTGAGACATCTTGCAAAATGAAAAAGAAAAAAACATATAAAGCAAAATTATCAATTTCCTTATATGACAGTTTCAGGAATGGGAAAAAATGCAAATAGCATAGCCCTCTGATAGAGAAAAAGGCAAGAGGCAAACATCAATGAGGTATTAAAATAATGAAAAAGTCTGGCGCCAAGTATGACGCACAACGTAACTGAAAACTTTTTTGGTGCCAATAATAACCGGAAATGACACACTCACGTCACTGACGCAACCGTGTGTAAGGCTTCGGCGTCAACTATGAAAAGACGAAGTTGCGTCACTTATTTTTCGCGCCAAAAATTCTCGCGCCAAGAATGACGCAATAAAGTCTAGCATTTGACGCACCCGCGGGCCTAATATCGCTACAACGCTGACAGACGCGTCTGATTGGAACCACATGGCGGCCCAGCTACTGACATCAGCATAGAAGCTACTAGCCTCACACAGAGGAACATTAACTACGGATAAAATTTGATACAGTATATCCTAAGAAACATCTTAGCTGTACAAATCACAGCGATGTCACAACAAACTGTTCAGCTACACATCGGATTCGTTACTAACGATTTCTAAGGTACTGCTGCCACAAACAGCCATATCCGAGACTTATTTTTGAAGCTGCTTATTTTCACTTCCAGGATTCACATACATCCCAAACACTTCTATATGTTTTTAATACTTATGTGTTGAATATTTATGCATAATATATGCTTTTTTATATTTTAACAGTGCCGGCACTATACTTGTTGATTATGTGGATATTTTATCCTTAAATAAATTAGTATTTTTTTATCTAAATATAACTGTGCTTTCTACCTAGGTGCTTTATAAATCCTTATTGTGCACTACCCCTCCCAATTATAACAGGCTAATTAGCCTTATATAATCTTAATACACCGGTCAGTTTTACTCTCTAGCAGAGTGCTAACCCACTGCTCCCAACTTTTTTCCTAAACCTAAGAAGGTGACCTTGTCTGAAGAATCAAGAAACTCTACTTATATATACTTGAAGAAACATTAGTTATTTTGTGTGAGATTCAGCTAAAATAAAAAACTGAACTAGTACCAAGACATTGTCCAAATACACTGCAATACCCTACCCTCTGATTACAGAAAGAAGAACACCAAGAACCTTCGAGAAAAATCTTGGGGCTGTTAGGCCAAATGGAAAAGCAACTAATTGGTAATGCTTGTCTAGAAAAAAGAATCTCAGAAAACAGTAGTGGTCTGGATGAATAAAAAAGTGAACATAAGCGACCTCTAAGTCTATAGTGGACATTAAATAACCATGATAAACAAAAAGGTAGAATAGTCTTTAAAGTTGGGGCTCTTACAAAACTATTTAAAGTTTTCAGATCCAGGATTGGATCTGAAAAAAATCTTCCCTCTTAGGAACAATAAATAGCTTAAAAATATAAATCTAATCCCTGTTCCTGTTGAGGAACTGATACAATCACCCCTGAAAACTCTAGTTCTGAAACACATTTCAGAAAAGCCTGAGCCTTTACAGTGTTTGTTGCAACATAAAAATTAAATAATCTTCCCAATGAAGGTCTCATTCTAAAATCTATTCAAAACCCTTGAGAAACAATATTCTATTGATTTTGGACTGAACCTGTCCAAATGTCTTGAAATAACTTAATCTGCCCCCCTCCACACAAGAAAAACTTGTTTGAGGGCCGAACCTCAATGCAGACTTAAAGACTAAATTTGGTTTCTTATAAGGCTTGGAATTATTCCAATTCTGAGATAGTCTCTAATTAGAGCCAGAAGCCTTAGGGAAATTAGGTTTTCTGTTCTCTATACTAAGGAACGAAAACAAATGAGAGCTTCAAATTTACCCTTAAATTACTTATCTAAGGGCAGAAAAAAAAACTCCCTTATCCCCAGATATAATGGAGATAATACAATCCAATAGAGAACCAAACAAATTATTACCCTGAAAAGATATAATTTATATTTAGACACCCTGTCAGAATTTCAAGATTCAAACCATAAAGCTCTTCTAAATAAAATAGCTAAAGTAAATTTATGCTTACCTGATATATTAATATCTTGTACGATACGACGAGTCCACGGATTTCATCCTTACTTGTGGGATATTAACCTCCTGCTAACAGGAAGTGGCAAAGAGCACCACAGCAGAGCTGTATATATAGCTCCTCCCTTCCCTCCACCCCCAGTCATTCGACCGAAGGTTTAGGAAGAGAAAGGAAAAGCTAAAAGGTGCAGAGGTGACTGAAGTTTATAAAAAATAAAATATAATCTAAATCTGTCTGAAAATGACAGGGAGGGCCGTGGACTCGTCGTATCGTAGAAGAAATTAATTTATCAGGTAAGCATAAATTTACTTTTCTTCTACAAGATATGAAGAGTCCACGGATTTCATCCTTACTTGTGGGATACAATACCAAAGCTACAGTACACGGATGAAAGGGAGGGACAAGACAGGAACCTAAACTGAAGGCATTACTGCTTGAAGAACTTTTCTCCCAAAAACAGCCTCAGAAGAAGCAAAAGTATCAAATTTGGAAAATTTGGAAAAAGTATGAAGAGACGACCAAGTCGCAGTCTTGCAAATCTGTTCAACAGAAGTATCATTTTTAAAAGCCCATGTGGAAGCCACAGCCCTAGTAGAATGACCTGTAATTTTTTTCAGGAGGCTGCTGTCCGGCAGTCTCATATGCCAGGCGGATGATACTCCTCAGCCAAAAAGAAAGAGAGGTAGCCGTAGCTTTCTGACCCCCTACGCTTTTTAGAATAAACAATGAATAATGAAGTTGATTGACGGAAATCCATAGTTGCCTGCAAGTAAGACTTCAAGGCACGGACCACGTCCAAGTTATGTAAAAGACGCTCCTTCTTAGAAGAAGGATTAGGACACAAGGAAGGAACAACAATTTCCTGATTAATATTCTTATTTGAAACAACCTTAGGAAGAAATCCAGGTTTGGTACGCAAAACCACCTTATCAGAATGAAATATATGATAAGGCGAATCGCACTGTAACGCTGAAAGCTCAGAAACTCTACGAGCCGAAGAAATAGAACCCAAAAACAAAACTTTCCAAGATAATAATTTAATATCTATGGAATGCATGGGTTCAAACGGAACCCCTTGAAGAACTCGAAGAACTAAATTCAAACTCCAGGGAGGAGTAATTGGTCTAAATACATGCTTAATTCTGGTTAGAGCCTGACAAAAAGACTGAACATCTGGAACATCTGCCAAACGTTTGTGAAGCAAAATTGACAAAGCAGAAATCTGTCCCTTTAAGGAACTTGCTGATAATCCTTTCTCCAATCCTTCTTGGAGAAAAGACAAAATCCTGGGAATCCTAACTTTACTCCATGAGTAACCCTTGGATTCACACCAAAAAAGATATTTACGCCATCTTATGATACATCTTTCTAGTGACAGGCTTACGTGCTTGTATCAAAGTATCAATGACTGAATCTGAGAATCCCCGCTTAAAGTCAAGCATTCAATCTCCACGCAGTCAGCTGCAGAGAATTTAGATTTGGATGTTGGAAAGGTCCTTGAATGAGAAGGTCCTATCTCAGAGGAAGTTTCCACGGTGGCAGAGAGGACATATCCACTAGATCCGCATACCAAGTCCTGCGTGGCGCGATCAGAATTACCGAAGCTCTCTCCTGTTTGATCCGAGCAATCACGCGTGGAAGGAGAGGAAACAGTGGAAACACATAAGCTAGGCTGAACGACCAAGGTACTGCCAAGTCATCTATCAGTTTGGCCTGGGGATCCCTCGACCTGGATCCATATCTTGGAAGGTTGGCATTCTGTCGAGATGCCATCAGATCCAATTCCGGTCTGCCCCATCGTAGAATAAGAGAGGCAAACACCTCCGGGTGGAGTTCCCACTCCCCGGATGGAAAGTCTGTCGATTTAAAAAATCTGCATCCCAGTTCTCTACTCCTGCCGACAGATAAGAGTGGGCCTCCGCCCATTGAATTATCTTGGATACTTCTATCATCGCTAAAGAACTCTTTGTTCCCCCTTGATGATTGATATAAGCTACAGTCGTGATATTGTCCGACTGGAACCGGATGAATTTGGCCGAAGCCAACTGAGGCCACGCCTGAAGTACATTGAATATCGCTCTCAATTCCAGAATATTCATTGGAAGTAGGGACTCCACCTGAGTACATACACCCTGAGCCTTCAGGGAATTCCAGACTGCACCCCAGCCCAGAAGGCTGGCGTCCGCTGTCACTATCACCCACGAGGGTCTGCGGAAACACGTCCCCTGGGACAGATGATCCGGCGACAACCACCAAAGAAGAGATTCTCTGGTCTCTAGATCCAGATAAATCCACAAATTTTATCTGAGGAGATAAATTTGCATAGTCCCCATTCCACTGTCTGAGCATGCACAGTTGCAGTGGCCTGAGATGAAAACGAGCAAACGGAATGATGTCCATTGCCGCTACCATTAACCCAATTACTTCCATACACTGAGCCACTGATGGCCGAGGAATGGACTGAAGGGCTCGGCAAGTATTTAGAATCTTTGATTTTCTGATCTCCGTCAGAAATATCTTCATGTCTACAGAGTCTATCAGAGTTCCCAAGAAGGGAACCCTTGTCCGTGGAACTAGTGAACTCTTTTCGAGGTTCACCTTCTAACCGTGAGTTCTCAGAAAGGACAACACTGTGTCTGTATGTAGATGAAGTCGACGCCTGAATTAAAATATCGTCCAGATAAGGCGCCACTGCTATACCCCGCGGTCTGAGAACCGCCATAAGGGACCCTAGAACCTTTGTGAAGATCCTGGGTGCTGTGGCCAACCCGAAGGGAAGAGCCACAAACTGAAAATGTTTGTCCAGGAAGGCAAACCTTAGGAACCGATGATGATCCTTTTGAATAGGGATATGAAGGTTTGCATCCTTCAAGTCCACGGTAGTCATATATTGACCCTCCTGGATCATTGGTAAGATTGTTCGTATAGTCTCCATCTTGATCGATGGAACTCTGAGAAACTTGTTTAGACACTTGAGATCTAAAATGGGTCTGAACGTTCCCTCTTTTTTGGGAACCACGAAAAGATTTGAGTAAAACCCCTGTCCCTGTTCCAGTTTCGGAACGGGACGAATAACTCCCATGGTAGAGAGGTCTTTTACACAGCGTAAGAACGCCTCTCTTTATCTGGTCTACAGACAATCGTGAAAGATGAAATCTCCCTCTTGGGAGAAAATCCTTGAATTCCAGTTGATACCCGTGGGTCACGATTTCCAATGCCCAGGGGGGTCCTGAACATCTCTTGCCCAAGCCTGGGCAAAGAAAGAAAGTCTGCACCTACTAGATCCGGTCCCGGATCGGGGGCCGCCCCTTCATGCTGTCTTTGTAGCAGCAGCAGGCTTCTTGGGTTGTTTACCTTTGTTCCAAGCCTGGTTGGGTCTCCAGACGGATTTGGATTGAGTAAAATTCACTTCCTGCTTTGTGGAGGAAGAGGAAGCAGAGGGTACTCCTTTAAAATTTCGAAAGGAACGAACCTAAATTAATTTCTTTTACGACATGACGAGTCTACGGATTTCATCCTTACTTGTGGGATATTAACCTCCTGCTAACAGGAAATGGCAAAGAGCACCACAGCAGAGCTGTATAAATGGCCCCTCCCTTCCCCTCCACCTCCAGTTATTCGGCCGAAGGTATAGGAAGAGAAAAGGAAAGGCTAAAAAGGTGCAGAGGTGACTGAAGTTTACAAAAAACATAATTTATGCTTACCTGATAAATTTATTTCTCTTGTAGTGTATCCAGTCCACGGATCATCCATTACTTATGGGATATTCTCCTTCCCAACAGGAAGTTGCAAGAGGATCACCCACAGCAGAGCTGCTATATAGCTCCTCCCCTAACTGCCATATCCAGTCATTCAACCGAAACAAACAGAGAAAGGAGAAACCATAGGGTGCAGTGGTGACTGTAGTTAAATTAAATTTTAGACCTGCCTTAAAATGACAGGGCGGGCCGTGGACTGGATACACTACAAGAGAAATAAATTTATCAGGTAAGCATAAATTATGTTTTCTCTTGTTAAGTGTATCCAGTCCACGGATCATCCATTACTTATGGGATACCAATACCAAAGCTAAAGTACACGGATGATGGGAGGGACAAGGCAGGGATTAAGTGGAAGGAACCACTGCCTGAAGAACCTTTCTCCCAAAAACAGCCTCCGAAGAAGCAAAAGTATCAAATTTGTAAAATTTTGAAAAAGTGTGAAGCGAAGACCAAGTCGCGGCCTTGCAAATCTGTTCAACAGAGGCCTCATTTTTAAAGGTCCAGGTGGAAGCCACAGCTCTAGTAGAATGAGCTGTAATTCTTTCAGGGGGCTGCTGTCCAGCAGTCTCATAGGCTAGGCGTATAATACTCCGAAGCCAAAAGGAAAGAGAGGTTGCCAAAGCTTTTTGACCTCTCCTCTGTCCAGAATAAACGACAAACAGGGAAGATGTTTGACGAAAATCTTTAGTAGCTTTTAAGTAAAATTTCAAGGCACGGACTACGTCCAGATTATGTAAAAGATGCTCCTTCTTTGAAGAAGGATTAGGACACAATGATGGAACAACAATCTCTTGATTGATATTCTTGTTAGAAACCACCTTAGGTAAAAACCCAGGTTTGGTACGCAGAACTACCTTATCTGCATGAAAAATCAGATAAGGAGAATCACATTGTAAGGCAGATAGCTCAGAGACTCTCCGAGCCGAGGAAATAGCCATCAAAAACAGAACTTTCCAAGATAAAAGCTTAATATCAATGGAATGAAGGGGTTCAAACGGAACTCCTTGAAGAACTTTAAGAACCAAGTTTAAGCTCCATGGGGGAGCAACAGGTTTAAACACAGGCTTAATTCTAACCAAAGCCTGACAAAATGCCTGGACGTCTGGAACTTCTGCCAGACGCTTGTGCAAAAGAATAGACAAAGCAGAAATCTGTCCCTTTAAGGAACTAGCTGATAATCCTTTGTCCAAACCCTCTTGGAGAAAGGACAATATCCTAGGAATCCTAACCTTACTCCATGAGTAATTCTTGGATTCACACCAGTAAAGATATGTACAACATATCTTGTGATAGATTTTCCTGGTAACAGGCTTTCGTGCCTGTATTAAGGTATCAATGACTGACTCGGAGAAGCCACGCTTTGATAGAATCAAGCGTTCAATCTCCATGCAGTCAGTCTCAGAGAAATTAGATTTGGATTATTGAAAGGACCTTGTATTAGAAGGTCCTGTCTTAGAGGCAGAGTCCATGGTGGAAAGGATGACATGTCCACTAGGTCTGCATACCAGGTCCTGCGTGGCCGCGCAGGCGCTATTAGAATCACCGATGCTCTCTCCTTTTTGATTTTGGCAATCAGTCAAGGGAGCAGAGGAAACGGTGGAAACACATAAGCCAGGTTGAAGAACCAAGGCGCTGCTAGAGCATCTATCAGCGTCGCTTCTGGGTCCCTGGACCTGAATCCGTAACAAGGAAGCTTGGCGTTCTAGCGAGACGCCATGAGATCCAACTCTGGTTTGCCCCAACGATGAATCAATTGAGCAAACACCTCCGGATGGAGTTCCCACTCCTCCGGGTGAAAAGTCTGACGACTTAGAAAATCCGCCTCCCAGTTCTCCACGCCTGGGATATGGATTGCTGACAGGTGGCAAGAGTGAGTCTCTGCCCAGCGAATTATTTTTGAGACTTCTAACATCGCTAGGGAACTCCTGGTTCACCCTTGATGGTTGATGTAAGCCACAGTCGTGATATTGTCCGACTGAAATCTGATGAACCTCAGTGTTGCTAACTGAGGCCAAGCCAGAAGAGCATTGAATATTGCTCTTAGCTCCAGAATATTTATCGGAAGGAGTTTCTCCTCCTGAGTCCATGATCCCTGTGCCTTCAGGAGTTCCAGACTGCACCCCAACCTAGAAGGCTGGCATCTGTTGTTACAATTGTCCAATCTGGCCTGCGAAAGGTCATACCCTCGGACAGGTGGACCCGAGAAAACCACCAGAGAAGAGAATCTCTGGTCTCTTGATCCAGATTTAGCAGAGGGGACAAATCTGTGTAATCCCCATTCCACTGACTTAGCATGCATAATTGCAGCGGTCTGAGATGTAGGCGCGCAAATGGCACTATGTCCATTGCCGCTACCATTAAGCTGATCACCTCCATACACTGAGCCACCGAAGGGCGCGGAATGGAATGAAGAATACGGCAAGCATTTAGAAGCTTTGATAACCTGGACTCTGTCAGGTAAATTTTCATCTCTACAGAATCCATAAGAGTCCCTAAGAAGGAGACTCTTGTGAGTGGGGATAGAGAACTCTTTTCCTCGTTCACTTTCCACCCGTGCGATCTCAGAAATGCCAGAACTATCTCTGTATGAGACTTGGCAATTTGAAAGCTTGACGCCTGTATCAGGATGTCGTCTAGATACGGAGCCACCGCTATGCCTCACGGTCTTAGAACCGCCAGAAGTGAGCCCAGAACCTTCGTAAAGATTCTCGGGGCTGTAGCCAACCCGAAGGGAAGAGCTACAAATTGGTAATGCCTGTCTAGAAAGGCAAACCTTAGGGAACCGATGATGATCTTTGTGAATCGGTATGTGAAGGTAGGCATCCTTTAAGTCCACTGTGGTCATGTACTGACCCTCTTGGATCATGGGTAGGATGGTCCGAATAGTTTCCATTTTGAAAGAATTTGTTTAAGATCTTTAGATCCAAAATTGGTCTGAAGGTTCCCTCTTTTTTGGGAACCACTAACAGATTTGAATAAAAACCCTGTCCTTGTTCCATCCGCGGAACTGGATGGATCACTCCCATTACTAGGAGATCTTGCACACTGCGTAGGAATGCCTCTTTCTTTATCTGATTTGCAGATAACCTTGAAAGATGAAATCTCCCTTGTGGAGGGGAAGCTTTGAAGTCCAGAAAATATCCCTGAGATATGATCTCCAACGCCCAGGGATCCTGAACATCACTCGCCCACGCCTGGGCGAAGAGAAAAAGTCTGCCCCCTACTAGATCTGTCGCCGGATAGGGGGCCGTTCCTTCATGCTGTCTTAGAGGCAGCAGCAGGCTTTCTGGCCTGCTTGCCTTTGCTCCAGGACTGGTTAGGTTTCCAGGCCTGCTTAGATTGAGCAAAAGTTCCCTCTTGCTTTGAAGCGGAGGAAGTTGATGCTGCACCTGCCTTGGAATTTCGAAAGGCACGGAAATTAGACTGTTTGGCCTTTGATTTGGCCCTGTCCTGAGGAAGGGTATGACCCTTACCTCCAGTAATGTCAGCAATAATTTCTTTCAAACCAGGCTGAATAAGGTCTGCCCCTTGAAAGGAATGTTGAGTAATTTAGACTTTGAAGTCACATCAGCTGACCAGGATTTGAGCCATAGCGCCCTACGCGCCTGGATGGCGAATCCGGAATTCTTAGCCGTTAGTTTAGTCAAATGAACAATGGCATCAGAAACAAATGAGTTAGCTAGCTTAAGAGTTCTAAGCTTGTCAACAATTTCAGTCAATGGAGCTGTATGGATGGCCTCTTCCAGGGCCTCAAACCAGAATGCTGCCGCAGCAGTGACAGGCGCAATGCATGCAAGGGGCTGTAAAATAAAACCTTGTTGAATAAACATTTTCTTAAGGTAACCCTCTAATTTTTTATCCATTGGATCTGAAAAAGCACAACTGTCCTCAACCGGGATAGTGGTACGCTTTGCTAAAGTAGAAACTGCTCCCTCCACCTTAGGGACAGTCTGCCATAAGTCCCGTGTAGTGGCATCTATTGGAAAAAAATTTCTAAATATAGGAGGTGGGGAAAAGGGCACACCGGGCCTATCCCACTCCTTACTAATAATTTCTGTAAGCCTTTTAGGTATTGGAAAAACATCAGTACTCACCGGCACTGCATAGTATTTATCCAGCCTACACAATTTCTCTGGCACTGCAATTGTGTCACAGTCATTCAGAGCAGCTAATACCTCCCCAAGCAATACACGGAGGTTCTCAAGCTTAAATTTAAAATTAGAAATCTCTGAATCAGGTCTCCCCGAATCAGAGACGTCACCCACAGACTGAAGCTCTCCGTCCTCAGGTTCTGCATATTGTGACGCAGTATCAGACATGGCTCTTACAGCATCTACGCGCTCTGTATCTCGTCTAACCCCAGAGCTGTCGCGCTTGCCTCTCAATTCAGGCAATCTGGATAATACCTCTGACAGGGTATTATTCATGATTGCAGCCATGTCCTGCAAAGTAATCGCTATAGGCGTCCCTGATGTACTTGGCGCCATATTAGCGTGTGTCCCTTGAGCGGGAGGCGAAGGGTCCGACACGTGGGGAGAGTTAGTCGGCATAACTTCCCCCTCGACAGACCCCTCTGGTGACAATTCTTTTATAGATAAAGACTGATCTTTACTGTTTAAGGTGAAAAAAATACATTTAGTACACATTCTCCTATGGGGCTCCACCATGGCTTTTAAACATAATAAACAAGTATCCTCTGTTTCAGACATGTTTGTACAGACTAGCAATGAGACTAGCAAGCTTGGAAAACACTTTAAAGCAAGTTAACAAGCAATATAAAAAACGTTACTGTGCCTTTAAGAGAAACAAATTTTGACAAAATTTGAAATAAAAGTGAAAAAAGGCAGTTACACTAACAAAATTTTTACAGTGTATGTAACAAGTCAGCAGAGCATTGCACCCACTTGCAAATGGATGATTAACCCCTTAATAACAAAAACAGAATAATAAATGACAAAAACGTTTTTTAAACACAGTCACAACTGCCACAGTCTACTGTGATTGTTACCCTCCTCAAACACGACTTTGAAGCCTTTTGAGCCCTTCAGAGATGTCCTGTATCATGCAGAGGGAAGCTGAATGTCTCTGTCAGTATTTTTACCTGCACAGAAAAGCACTAAAATAGGCCCTTCCCACTCATATTGCAACAGTGGAAAGCTTCAGGAAACTGTCTCTAGGCAGAAATCAAACCAGCCATGTGGAAAAAAACTAGGCCCCAATAAGTTTTGTCACCAAACATATATAAAAACGATTAACATGCCAGCAAACGTTTTATATTATATTTTTTATAAGAGTATGCATCTCTATTAATAAGCCTGATACCAGTAGCTATCACTGCATTTAAGGCTTTACTTACATTAATCCGGTATAAGCAGCATTTTCTAGCAAATTCCATCCCTAGAAAAATATTAACTGCACATACCTTATTGCAGGAAAACCTGCACGCCATTCCCTCTCTGAAGTTACCTCACTCCTCAGAATATGTGAGAACAGCCATGGATCTTAGTTACTTCTGCTAAGATCATAGAAAATGCAGGCAGATTCTTCTTCTAAATACTGCCTGAGATAAACAGCACACTCCGGTACCATTTAAAAAGAACAAACTTTTGATTGAAGAAATAAACTAAGTATAAAACACCACTCTCCTCTTACGACCTCCATCTTTGTTGAGGGTTGCAAGAGAATGACTGGATATGGCAGTTAGGGGAGGAGCTATATAGCAGCTCTGCTGTGGGTGATCCTCTTGCAACTTCCTGTTGGGAAGGAGAATGTCCCATAAGTAATGGATGATCCGTGGACTGGATACACTTAACAAGAGAAAATAAAATAAATCTGTCTTAAAATAATAGGGTGGGCCGTGGACTCGTCATATCGTAAAAGAAATTAATTTATCTGGTAAGCATAAATTTACTTTTCTTTTACAAAGATATGACGAGTCCACTGATTTCATCCTTACTTGTGGGAAACCAATACCAAAGCAATAGGACACGGATGAAAGGGAGGGACAAGACAGGAACCTAAATGGAAGGCACCACTGCTTGAAGAACCTTTCTCCCAAAAATAGCCTCAGAAGAAGCAAAAGTATCAAATTTGGAAAATTTGGAAAAAGTATGAAGGGACGACCAAGTCTCAGCCTTACAAATCTGTTCAACAGAAGCATTGTTTTTAAAAGCCCATGTGGAAGCCACAGCCCTAGTAGAATGAGCCGTAATTCTTTCAGGAGGATGCTGTCCAGCAGTCTCATATGCCAGGCGGATGATACTTCTCAGCCAAAAAGAAAGAGAGGTAGCCGTAGCTTTCTGACCCCTACTCTTTCCAGAATAAACCATGAATAATGAAGATGATTGACCGAAATCCTTAGTTGCCTGCAAGTAAAACTTTAAGGCACGGACCACATCCAAATTATGCAACATACGCTCCTTTGAAGAAGGGTTAGGACATAAGGAAGGAACTACAATTTCCTGATTAATATTCTTATTTGAAACAACCTTAGGAAGGAATCCAGGTTTGGTACGTAACACCACCCTATCAGAATGAAAAATGAGATAAGGAGAATCACACTGTAGCGCTGAAAGCTCAGAAACTCTTCGGACAGAAGAAATAGCAACTAAAAACAGAACTTTCCAAGATAACAATTTGATATCCATGGAATGCATGGGTTCAAACGGAACCCCTTGAAGAACTTGAAGACTAAATTCAAACTCCGAGGAGGAGTAATGGGTCTAAATACAGGCTTAATTCTAGATACAGCTTGACAAAAAGACTGAATATCTGGCACATCTGCCAAACGTTTGTGAAACGGAATTGACAAAGCAGAAATTTGTCCCTTTAAGGAACTTGCTGATAACCCTTTCTCCAGTCCTTCTTGGAGAAAAGACAGAATCCTAGGAATCCTAACTTTACTCCATGAGTAACCCATGGATTCACACCAATAAAGATATTTACGCCATATCTTATGATAGATTTTTCTAGTAACAGGCTTTCGAGCCTGTGTCAAAATATTGATGACCGAATCAGAAAATCCTCGCTTCGATAAAATCAAGCGTTCAATCTCCACGCAGTCAGCTGCAGAGAAATTAGATTTGGATGTTGGAATGGACTTGAATGAGAAGGTCCTGTCTCAATAGAAGTTTCCACGGTGGCAGAGAGGACATGTCCACTAGATCCGCATACCAAGTCCTGCATGGCCACGAAGGCGCTATCAGGATCACTGAAGCTCTTTTCTGTTTGATTCGAGCAATCACGCGTGGGAGGAGAGGAAACGGTGGAAACACATAAGCTAGGCTGAACAACCAAGGCACTGCCAAGGCATCTATCAGTTCGGCCTGAGGATCCCTTGACCAGGATCCGTATCTTGGAAGCTTGGCATTCTGTCGAGATGCCATCAGATCCAATTCCGGTCTGCCCCATCTGAGAATCAATGAGGCAAATAACTCCGGGTGAAGTTCCCACTCCCCTGATTGAAAAGTCTGTCGACTTAGAAAATCCGCTTCCCAGTTCTCTACTCCTGGGATGTAGATCTCTGACAGATGACAAGAGTGGGCCTCTGCCCAACGGATTATCTTGGAAACGGTGGAAACACATAAGCTAGGCTGAACGACCAAGGTACTGCCAAGGCATCTATCAGTTCGGCCTGGGGATCCCTCGACCTGGATACGTATCTTGGAAGGTTGGCATTCTGTCGAGATGCCATCAGATCCAATTCCGGTCTGCCCCATCGTAGAATCAGAGAGACAAACACCTCCGGGTAGAGTTCCTACTCCCCGGATGAAAAGTCTGTCGATTTAACCTCTTAAGGACATATGACGGAATTTTTCCGTCATAAAACAATTGAGCAAACAGAAAGCTGTGTCCTTAAATGGTTAAAAAATCCGCCTCCCAGTTCTCTACTCCTGGGATGTAGATTGCCGACAGATAACAAGAGTGGGCCTCTGCCCATTGAATTATCTTGGATACTTCTATCATCGCTGAGGAACTCCTTGTTCCCCCGATGATTGATATATGTCACAATCGTGATGTTGTCCAACTGGAATTTGATGAATTTGGCCGAAGCTAACTGAGGCCACGCCTGAAGCGCATTAAATATTGCTCTCAGTTCCAGAATATTGATTGGAAGTAGAGACTACACCTGAGTCCTAACACCCTGAGCCTTCAGGGAGTTCCAAACTGCACCCTAGGCCAGAAGACTGGCATCCGTTGTCACTATCACCCTTGAGGGTCTGTGGAAACAAGTCCCCTGGGACAGATGATCCGGCGAGAACCACCAAAGAAGAGAGTTTCTGGTCTCTAGATCCAGATTTATCTGAGGAGATAAATCCGCATAATCCCCATTCCACTGTTCGAGCATGCACAGTTGCAGTGGTCTGAGATGAAAACGAGCAAACGGAACGATGTCCATTGCCGCTACCATTAATCCAATTACCTCCATACACTGAGCCACTGATGGCCAAGGAATGGACTGAAGTGCTCGGCAAGTATTTAGAATCTTTGATTTTCTTACCTCTGTCAGAAATATTTTCATGGCTACCGAGTCTATCAGAGTTCCCAAGAAAGGAACCATTTTCACCTTCCAACCGTGGGTTCTCAGGAAAGACAACACTATGTCCGTATGAGATTTTGCCAGTTGATATGTTGACGCCTGAATTAGAATATCGTCCAGATAAGGCGGCACTGCTATGCCTGGCGGTCTGAGAACCGACAAGAGAGACCCTAGAACCTTTGTGAAGATTCTGGGTGCTGTGGCCAACCCGAAGGGAAGAGCCACGAACTGATAATGTTTGTCCAGGAAGGCAAACCTTAGAAACTGATGATGATCCTTGTGGATAGGAATATGAAGGTAAGCATCCTTCAAGTCCACGGTAGTCATAAATTGACCTTCCTTGATCATTGGTAAAATTATTCGTATAGTCTCCATCTTTAACGATGAGACTCTGAGAAATTTGTTTAGACACTTGAGGTCTAAGATCGGTCTGAAAGTTCCCTCTTTTTTGGGAACCACAAATAGATTTGAGTAAAACCCCTGTCCTTGTTCTGATTTTGGAACTGGACAAATTACCCCCATGGTAACAAGGTATTTTACACAGCGTAAGAATGACTTTATCTTGTCTGCAGATAATCTTGAGAGATGAAACCTCCCTCTTGGGAGAAAATCCTTGAAATCCAACTGATAACCGTGGGTCACTATTTCTAGTGCCCAGGGATCCTGAACATCTCTTACCCAAGCCTGGGCAAAAAAAGAAAGTCTGCCCCCTACTAGATCCGGTCCCGGATCGGGGGCCCCCTCTCTTCATGCTGTCTTTGTAGCAGCAGCGGGCTTCTTGGATAGTTTACCTTTATTCCAATTCTGGTTGGATCTCCAGACTGACTTAGATTGGGTAAAATTCCCTTCCTGCTTTGAGGAGGAAGAGGAAGAAGGTCCTCCCATAAAATTCTGAAAGGAACGAAAATTATTCTGTTTACCCCTCATCTTAACAGACATATCCTGAGGTAGGGCATGGCCTTTACCTCCTGTAATGTCAGAAATGATTTCCTTCAATTCTGGCCCGAAAAGGGTCTTACCTTTAAAATGAATAGCTAAAAGCTTATGTTTTGATGACACATCAGCAGACCAAGATTTGAGCCACAACGCTCTACGCGCTAAAATAGCAAATCCTGCCTTTTTCGCAGCCAATTTGAAAAGCGGCATCAGTAATAAAAGAATTAGCTAGCTTGAGAGCCTTAATTCTATCTAAGATGTCATCTAATGAGGTCTCAACCTTAAGAGACTCTTCTAGAGCCTCAAACCAAAAAGCTGCTGCAGTAGTTACTGGAACAATGCAAGCCGTAGGTTGTAAAAGAAACCCCTGATTAACAAATAATTTCTTTAGAAGACCCTCTAACTTCTTATCCATAGGGTCTTTGAAAGCACAACTGTCCTCAATGGGTATAGTTGTACGCTTAGCTAGGGTAGATATAGCTCCCTCCACCTTAGGGACCGTCTGCCATGAGTCACGAATGGTGTCTGATATGGGAAACATTTTCTTAAAATTAGGAGAGGAAGAAAATGGTATACCTGATCAATCCCATTCCTTTCTTATAATTTCCGAAATTCTCTTAGGAACCGGAAAAACATCAGTGTAAGTAGTGTGACAGACCCTTCTGTCAGGACTGAAGGAGTTAATCGTGTTTAGCTAAGAATCTAATTTCTAAAGACAGGTTTTCTGGCCTCAGCTATTGTGTGCTATAATTACATTTAAGTAATAAACAGGCCATTGTTTAATCACCCTCAGAGAGCAGACGCTAGGTGATAAGACAAGCCAAATGTGTTTAAGTTGTTATCTGCCTAAGTAAAGTATTTAAGTAATGTAATTCTACTGTTTCATAAAAGGGCGTCTTCCCCTTTTTATCTAAATGTACAAGAGTCTTTCAACCCCCCCATCTGGGGTCAAACCTGTATAAATACTAGGCATCTAGCCTTTAATAAATGACATTCTGTTTTAAACCTGAAACTGGCTGGGTTGTGAATTGCTGATTCCCTATGCAGGACATTGTTCCCTGGTACTAACCCTTGGTACACTGTTGGTACCGTAACAATTGGTGGCAGCGACGGAATGAACCTTATCGCCCAGAAGAGCAACTACACAAGCCAGTAACCTCAGGAAGAGGGGGATTATTACAATACTGACTAAGATGGAAAAGAGAAAAGTAAATTTTGCAGCTTTTAAAAACTTCCTGGAAACAGAAGGAGAGATTGATGGGTACCTTGCGGATTTTGAGAGGCAATGTGCACTACACAAGGTACCCGCAGAGGACTGGGTCACGATATTATCTGGAAAATTATCCGGCCGGGCCAGAGAGGCTTTTCGGGCCATTCCAGATGAGGAAGTCAGGGATTATAATACTGTAAAAGAGGCTCTGCTCTCCAGGTATGCGGTTACACCGGAGGCATACCGGAGGCGGTTCAGAGACACTGTTAAATTAGCTGGAGATTCCTACCTTGAGTGGGCATGTAAGGTGCACCGCACAGCAGCTCACTGGATAGCGGGGTGCCAAGCCATATCTGGGGAAGAGGTGCTGCAGCTATTCCTGTTGGAACATTGCTTCGACAAGTTACCCGCAGGAGTTCGAGAGTGGGTTCGGGACCGTAAACCCTCCACCCTGCAGGAAGCGGCTCGCTTGGCAGATGAGTATACGGATGCCCGCAAACTGGACACTGCTACCACTAAGCCCCCTGCTAGAGTGGAGTACAGACCCCCAGTCACCTCAGCAGCTGCCAGTTACCAAACCCCAGCGCACCGCTATACCACACGGCATCCGGCCACGAACTACCCTCAGAGAGACCGGTTCAATTCGCGGGGCTACTCACAACTGATTCGGTGCTTTAGATGTAAGCAACTAGGGCACAAAAGACCAGAGTGTCCCCTAAACGCAGCGAACCAAGCGCAGTCCTGGAGAAGACCCGCCGGCGGAATCCCACGTAATCCTCAGCCTGCGGCCCGCTACGTAGAGGCGCAAGAATGCTGGAGCATCCTACATGAGGCAGACCTTGTGCAAGCTGCCCACCGGAATAACCGGCAACTGGTTAAAGTGAATGGGAAGAAGGTCAGTGGTCTACGGGATACTGGTGCTACCATGACCTTGCTTCAAAAGAACTTGGTGTCTGAGAAACAGTACACTGGAGATACTGTGGCTGTGAGGGTAGCAGGGGGCGATGTGTTCAGCCTACCTGTTGCCAGGGTACATTTGGATTGGGGAGTGGGCGCTAGACCTGTGAATGTGGGGGTCAAGAAGGACTTACCTGCTGATGTTCTTCTTGGAAATGACTTGGCCCCCCTTGCTTCTGCCTACGCTCCTATGGGTCCCGCTGATGTTAACCCTGTGACTACCCGTGCCCAGATCCGTGCAGCAGAGACTGACCCACCTGCTGCTAAGCCCCAGGACGCTGAGCTCAGTAAATCTCTATACGCTATTGATATGTGGAGGTCCCGTTACAATGCGCTGATGAAGGAGAAGAGGAGCGCAGAGGAAAAAGCACGTTTAGAACGTGAATCTCTGCTAGACAAGCTGCACCGACAGACTGCAGAAAACACCAGCTTGAGAGTGGGACATGAAACATTAAAGACAAACTTAGTGACAGTGGAGGAGAAGCTGACGCTGGCTCATAGTGAGATGCAGCAACTCAAGGGCACCCTATGTCAGTATGAAGGGATTGTGGATACCTATAAAGAGCAGGTACAGAAAACTCGTAAAGAAGCTGATGGGATTTTGAAGGACTGTTTGGCCCTGGTCTGGGCACTGAGGAATTTGAACCCTTGTTTGTATGGACAGGAATTCTCTCTCATAACGGGAATACAGATGGATTGTCCCAGCAAACTGACATGCCTACCACCTCCTAGTCCGGTCATCCCCAGGTTGACCCGCCAAAGGGTCAAGCCGGGTCTGCCGGAGTGTTCCACAAGGGGGGAGCTATGTGACAGAACCTTCTGTCAGGACTGAAGGAGTTAATTGTGTTTAGCTAAGAATCTAATTTCTAAAGACAGGTTTTCTGGCCTCAGCTATTGTGTGCTATAATTACATTTAAGTAATAAACAGGCCATTGTTTAATCACCCTCAGAGAGCAGACGCTAGGTGATAAGACAAGCCAAATGTGTTTAAGTTGTTATCTGCCTAAGTAAAGTATTTAAGTAATGTAATTCTACTGTTTCATAAAAGGGCGTCTTCCCCTTTTTATCTAAATGTACAAGAGTCTTTCAACCCCCCCATCTGGGGTCAAACCTGTATAAATACTAGGCATCTAGCCTTTAATAAATGACATTCTGTTTTAAACCTGAAACTGGCTGGGTTGTGAATTGCTGATTCCCTATGCAGGACATTGTTCCCTGGTACTAACCCTTGGTACACTGTTGGTACCGTAACAAGTAGGTTCTTCTAGATATTTATCCATTTTACACAATTTCTCTGGTGGAATTACAATAGGGTCACAATCATCCAGAGTCGCTAAAACCTCCCTAAGCAACAGGCGAAGGTGTTCAAGCTTAAATTTAAAAGGACATAGCGTCCGAATCTGTCTGAGGTAAAACATTCCCTGAATCTGAAATTTCACCCTCGGACAGTAATTCCCTGACCCCCAATTCAGAACACTGTGAGGGTACATCGGAAATAGCTAATAAAGCATCAGAGGATTCAGTATTTACATTAATACCTGACCTACTGTGTTTACCCTGCAACACTGGTAATTTAGATAATACCTCTATAAGGGTAGTTGACATAACTGCAGCCATCTCCTGCAGAGTAAAAGAATTAGACGCACTAGAAGTACTTGGCGTCGCTTGTGTAGGCGTTAAAGGTTGTGACACTTGGGGAGAATTGGATGGCATATCCTGATTCTCTTCAGACTAAGAATAATCCTTAGGCACACTTTCCTGACCTAATATATGGTCTTTACAATGTAAGGCTCTTTCAGTACAAGAGTTACACAATGTTAGAGGGGGTTGCACAATAGCTTCTAAACACATAGAACAATGAGATTCCTCAATGTCAGACATGTTGAACAGACTAGTAATAACCCCAAAAGTCGTTTAAACACTTATTTATAGCCTAAAATAAACTTTTGAAAAAACGTGTACTGCGTCTTTAAGAAAGAAAAAATTTATTTTTCCAAAGTGCTTAAATAACGTTAAATTAACTCCAAATTTAACTTTAAAATCGTTTGTTCATCCAAAAATTACTGCACCCAGAAGTGCAGAAATAAGGTTTTAAAAGTACTTAGATCAACAATTTACAGTCAAAAAACATAATTTATGTAAGAACTTACCTGATAAATTCATTTCTTTCATATTAGCAAGAGTCCATGAGCTAGTGACGTATGGGATATACATTCCTACCAGGAGGGGCAAAGTTTCCCAAACCTCAAAATGCCTATAAATACACCCCTCACCACACCCACAAATCAGTTTAACGAATAGCCAAGAAGTGGGGTGATAAGAAAAAAGTGTGAAGCATAAATAAAAGGAATTGGAATAATTGTGCTTTATACAAAAAAATCATAGCCACCACAAAAAGGGTGGGCCTCATGGACTCTTGCTAATATGAAAGAAATGAATTTATCAGGTAAGTTCTTACATAAATTATGTTTTCTTTCATGTAATTAGCAAGAGTCCATGAGCTAGTGACGTATGGGATAATGACTACCTAAGATGTGGATCTTCCACGCAAGAGTCACTAGAGAGGGAGGGATAAAATAAAGACAGCCAATTCCGCTGAAAAAAATCCACACCTAAAAATAAAGTTTAAATCTTATAATGAAAAAAACTGAAATTATAAGCAGAAGAATCAAACTGAAACAGCTGCCTGAAGTACTTTTCTACCAAAAACAGCTTCAGAAGAAGAAAACACATCAAAATGGTAGAATTTAGTAAAAGTATGCAAAGAAGACCAAGTTGCTGCTTTGCAAATCTGATCAACCAAAGCTTCATTCTTAAACGCCCAGGAAGTAGAAACTGACCTAGTAGAATGAGCTGTAATCCTTTGAGGCGGAGTTTTACCCGACTCGACATAAGCATGATGAATTAAAGATTTCAACCAAGATGCCAAAGAAATGGCAGAGGCCTTCTGACCTTTCCTAGAACCGGAAAAGATAAAAAATAGACTAGAAGTCTTTCGGAAATTCTTAGTAGCTTCAACATAATATTTCAAAGCTCTAACTACATCCAAAGAATGCAATGATCTCTCCTTAGAATTCTTAGGATTAGGACACAATGAAGGAACCACAATTTCTCTACTAATGTTGATAGAATTCACAACCTTAGGTAAAAATTGAAAAGAAGTTCGCAACACCGCCTTATCCTGATGAAAAATCAGAAAAGGAGATTCACAAGAAAGAGCAGATAATTCAGAAACTCTTCTAGCAGAAGAGATGGCCAAAAGAAACAAAACTTTCCAAGAAAGTAATTTAATGTCCAATGAATGCATAGGTTCAAACGGAGGAGCTTGAAGAGCCCCCAGAACCAAATTCAAACTCCAAGGAGGAGAAATTGACTTAATGACAGGCTTTATACGAATCAAAGCTTGCACAAAACAATGAATATCAGGAAGATTAGCAATCTTTCTGTGAAAAAGAACAGAAAGAGCAGAGATTTGTCCTTTCAAGGAACTTGCAGACAAACCTTTATCCAAACCATCCTGAAGAAACTGTAGAATTCTCGGAATTCTAAAAGAATGCCAGGAAAATTGATGAGAAAGACACCAAGAAATGTAAGTCTTCCAAACTCGATAATATATCTTTCTAGATACAGATTTACGAGCCTGTAACATAGTACTAATCACAGAGTCAGAGAAACCTCTTTGACTAAGAATCAAGCGTTCAATCTCCATACCTTTAAATTTAAGGATTTGAGATCCTGATGGAAAAAAGGACCTTGTGACAGAAGGTCTGGTCTTAACGGAAGAGTCCATGGTTGGCAAGAGGCCATCCGGACAAGATCCGCATACCAAAACCTGTGAGGCCATGCTGGAGCCACCAGCAGAACAAACGAGCATTCCTTCAGAATCTTGGAGATTACTCTTGGAAGAAGAACTAGAGGCGGAAAGATATAGGCAGGATGATACTTCCAAGGAAGTGACAATGCATCCACTGCTTCCACCTGAGGATCCCTGGATCTGGACAGATACCTGGAAAGTTTCTTGTTTAGATGAGAAGCCATCAGATCTATTTCTGGATCTATTTCTGGAAGTCCCCACATTTGAACAATCTGAAGAAATACCTCTGAGACTGAGATAATCCGCTTCCCAATTGTCTATACCTGGGATATGAACCGCAGAAATTAGACAGGAGCTGGATTCCGCCCATACCAGTATTCGAGATACTTCTTTCATAGCCAGAGGACTGTGAGTCCCTCCTTGATGATTGATGTATGCCACAGTCTGTCTGAAAACAAATGAACGATTCTCTCTTTAGAAGAGGCCATGACTGAAGAGCTCTGAAAATTGCACGGAGTTCCAAAATATTGATCGGTAATCTCACCTCCTGAGATTCCCAAACCCCTTGTGCTGTCAGAGACCCCCACACAGCTCCTCAACCTGTCAGACTTGCATCTGTTGAAATTACAGTCCAGGTCGGAAGAACAAAAGAAGCCCCCTGAACTAAAGGATGGTGATCTGTCCACCACGTCAGAGAGTGTCGTACAATCGGTTTTAAAGATATTAATTGAGATATCTTTGTATAATCCATGCACCACTGGTTCAGCATACAGAGCTGAAGAGGTCGCATGTGAAAACGAGCAAAGGGGATCGCGTCCGATGCAGCAGTCATAAGACCTAGAATTTCCATGCATAAGGCTACCGAAGGGAATGATTGTGACTGAAGGTTTCGACAAGCTGAGATCAATTTCAGACGTCTCTTGTCTGTCAGAGACAGAGTTATGGACACTGAATCTATCTGGAAACCTAAAAAGGTTACCTTTGTCTGAGGAATCAATTAACTTTTTGGTAAATTGATCCTCCAACCATGATCTTGAAGAAACAACACAAGTCGATTCGTATGAGATTCTGCTAAATGTGAAGACTGAGCAAGTACCAAGATATCGTCCAAATAAGGAAATACCACAATACCCTGTTCTCTGATTACAGACAGAAGGGCACCTAGAACCTTTGTAAAAATTCTTGGAGCTGTTGCTAGGCCAAACGGTAGAGCCACAAACTGGTAATGCTTGTCTAGGAAAGAGAATCTCAGAAACTGATAGTGATCTGGATGAATCGGAACATGCAGATATGCATCCTGTAAATCTATTGTGGACATATAATGCCCTTGCTGAACAAAAGGCAGGATAGTCCTTACAGTTACCATTTTGAATGTTGGTATCCTTACATAACGATTCAATATTTTTAGATCCAGAACTGGTCTTAAGGAATTCTCCTTCTTTGGTACAATGAAGAGATTTGAATAAAACCCCAGCCCCTGTTCCAGAACTGGAACTGGCATAATTACTCCAGCCAACTCTAGATCTGAAACACATTTCAGAAATGCTCGAGCCTTCGCTGGGTTTACTGGGACATGGGAAAGAAAAAATCTCTTTGCAGGAGGCCTTATCTTGAAGCCAATTCTGTACCCTTCTGAAACAATGTTCTGAATCCAAAGATTGTGAATGGAATTGATCCAAATTTCTTTGAAAAAACGTAATCTGCCCCCTACCAGCTGAGCTGGAATGAGGGCCGCACCCTCATGTGGAGTTAGGAGCTGGCTTTGGTTTTCTAAAAGGCTTGGATTTATTCCAGACTGGAGATGGTTTCCAAACTGATACCGCTCCTGTGGATGAAGGATCAGGCTTTTGTTCCTTATTGTGACGAAAGGAACGAAAACGATTATTAGACCTAAATTTACCTTTAGATTTTTTATCCTGTGGTAAAAAAGTTCCTTTCCCTCCAGTAACAGTTGAGATAATAGAATCCAACTGAGAACCAAATAATTTATTACCCTGGAAAGAAAGGGAAAGCAAAGTAGACTTAGAAGACATATCAGCATTCCAAGTTTTAAGCCATAAAGCTCTTCTAGCTAAAATAGCTAGAGACATATACCTGACATCAACTCTAATGATATCAAAGATGGCATCACAAATAAAATTATTAGCATGTTGAAGAAGATTAATAATGCTATGAGAATTATGATCTGTTACTTGTTGCGCTAAAGCTTCTAACCAAAAAGTTGAAGCTGCAGCAACATCCGCTAAAGATATAGCAGGTCTAAGAAGATTACCTGAACACAAGTAAGCTTTTCTTAGAAAGGATTCAATTTTCCTATCTAAAGGATCCTTAAAGGAAGTACTATCTGCCGTAGGAATAGTAGTTAGCAAGAGTAGAGACAGCCCCATCAACCTTAGGGATTTTGTCCCAAAACTCTAATCTGTCAGATGGCACAGGATATAATTGCTTAAAACGTTTAGAAGGAGTAAATGAATTACCCAAATTATTCAATTCCCTGGAAATTACTTCAGAAATAGCATCAGGGACAGGAAAAACTTCTGGAATAACTACAGGAGATTTAAAAACCTTATTTAAACGTTTAGATTTACTATCAAGAGGACCAGAATCCTCTATTTCTAATGCAATTAAGACTTCTTTAAGTAAAGGACGAATAAATTCCATTTTAAATAAATATGAAGATTTATCAGAATCAACCTCTGAGACAGAATCCTCTGAACCAGAAGAACCATTATCAGAATCAGAATGATGATTTTCATTTAAAAATTCATCTGAAAAATGAGAAGTTTTAAAAGACTTTTTACGTTTACTAGAAGGAGGAATAACAGACATAGCCTTCTTAATGGATTTAGAAACAAAATCTCTTATGTTATCAGGAACACATCTAGTATTAGATGTTGACGGAACAGCAAAAGGTAATGTAACATTACTAAAGGAAATATTATCTGCATTAACAAGTTTGTCATGACATTCAGTACAAACAACAGCTGGAGGAACAGATACCACAAGTTTACAGCAGATACACTTAACTTTGGTAGATCCAGCACCAGGCAGCGATTTTCCAGAAGTATCTTCTGACTCAGTGTCAATCTGGGACATCTTGCAATATGTAATAGAAAAAACAACATATAAAGCAAAATTGATCAAATTCCTTAAATGACAGTTTCAGGAATGGGAAAAAAATGCCAGTGAACAAGCTTCTAGCAACCAGAAGCAATAAAAAATGAGACTTAAATAATGTGGAGACAATAGTGACGCCCATATTTTTTAGCGCCAAAAAAGACGCCCACATTATTTGGCGGCAAAAATGACGCCACATCCGGAACGCCGATACTTTTGGCGCAAAAAACATCAAAAATGACGCAACTTCCGGCGACACGTATGACGCCGGAAATAGAAAAAAAAATTGCGCTAATAAAGTCTGCGCCAAGAATGACGCAATAAAATGAAGCATTTTCAGCCCCCGCGAGCCTAACAGCCCACAGGGAAAAAGTCAAATTTTAAGGTAAGAAAAAATTGATTTATTCATATGCATTATCCCAAATATGAAACTGACTGTCTGAAATAAGGAACGTTGAACATTCTGAGTCAAGGCAAATAAATGTTTGAATAAATATATTTAGAACTTTATATAAAAGTGCCCAACCATAGCTTAGAGTGTCACAGAAAATAAGACTTACTTACCCCAGGACACTCATCTACATGTAGTAGAAAGCCAAACCAGTACTGAAACGAGAATCAGTAGAGGTAATGGTATATATAAGAGTATATCGTCGATCTGAAAAGGGAGGTAAGAGATGAATCTCTACGACCGATAACAGAGAACCTATGAAATAGACCCCGTAGAAGGAGATCATTGAATTCAAATAGGCAATACTCTCCTCACATCCCTCTGACATTCACTGCACGCTGAGAGGAAAACCGGGCTCCAACCTGCTGCGGAGCGCATATCAACGTAGAATTTAGCACTAACTTACTTCACCACCTCCATAGGAGGCAAAGTTTGTAAAACTGATTTGTGGGTGTGGTGAGGGGTGTATTTATAGGTATTTTGAGGTTTGGGAAACTTTGCCCCTCCTGGTAGGAATGTATATCCCATACGTCACTAGCTCATGGACTCTTGCTAATTACATGAAAGAAATACCCCCTGCACCTCGCCACAGCTCTACTGTGGCGCCTTCCTGCCCTCAGGGTACTTCAAAACAACTTTCCAACACTCCAGACTAGCTTGCACAGTCCAGGAGCTACCGGAGTAACTGCTTGCTGCTGCCTAGCCTGAAGGAAGTGCGCATCTGAGCGCGCGAAAATAGGCCCCGCCCCTTAAGGTTGATGCCGGATTAGGCCCAAACACAACCGCATGGGAAAGCGGTTTTACACCTAAGTTATTCACAACACAGTATAACCCCTCAACACACCATTAAACAAATAGGTTTTAATGCCAAAAATAAAAAACATAATTTATGTAAGAACTTACCTGATAAATTCATTTCTTTCATATTAACAAGAGTCCATGAGCTAGTGACGTATGGGATATACATTCCTACCAGGAGGGGCAAAGTTTCCCAAACCTTAAAATGCCTATAAATACACCCCTCACCACACCCACAAATCAGTTTAACGAATAGCCAAGAAGTGGGGTGATAAGAAAAAAAGTGCGAAGCATATAAAATAAGGAATTGGAATAATTGTGCTTTATACAAAAAAATCATAACCACCACAAAAAAGGGTGGGCCTCATGGACTCTTGTTAATATGAAAGAAATGAATTTATCAGGTAAGTTCTTACATAAATTATGTTTTCTTTCATGTAATTAACAAGAGTCCATGAGCTAGTGACGTATGGGATAATGACTACCCAAGATGTGGATCTTTCCACACAAGAGTCACTAGAGAGGGAGGGATAAAATAAAGACAGCCAATTCCTGCTGAAAATAATCCACACCCAAAAAACATAAGCAGAAGATTCAAACTGAAACCGCTGCCTGAAGAACTTTTCTACCAAAAACTGCTTAAGAAGAAGAAAATACATCAAAATGGTAGAATTTAGTAAAAGTATGCAAAGAGGACCAAGTTGCTGCTTTGCAGATCTGGTCAACCGAAGCTTCATTCCTAAACGCCCAGGAAGTAGATACTGACCTAGTAGAATGAGCTGTAATTCTCTGAGGCGGAATTTTACCCGACTCAACATAGGCAAGATGAATTAAAGATTTCAACCAAGATGCCAAAGAAATGGCAGAAGCTTTCTGGCCTTTCCTAGAACCGGAAAAGATAACAAATAGACTAGAAGTCTTACGGAAAGATTTCGTAGCTTCAACATAATATTTCAAAGCTCTAACAACATCCAAAGAATGCAACGATTTCTCCTTAGAATTCTTAGGATTAGGACATAATGAAGGAACCACAATTTCTCTACTAATGTTGTTGGAATTCACAACTTTAGGTAAAAATTCAAAAGAAGTTCGCAACACCGCCTTATCCTGATGAAAAATCAGAAAAGGAGACTCACAAGAAAGAGCAGATAATTCAGAAACTCTTCTAGCAGAAGAGATGGCCAAAAGGAACAAAACTTTCCAAGAAAGTAATTTAATGTCCAATGAATGCATAGGTTCAAACGGAGGAGCTTGAAGAGCTCCCAGAACCAAATTCAAACTCCAAGGAGGAGAAATTGACTTAATGACAGGTTTTATACGAACCAAAGCTTGTACAAAACAATGAATATCAGGAAGAATAGCAATCTTTCTGTGAAAAAGAACAGAAAGAGCGGAGATTTGTCCTTTCAAAGAACTTGCGGACAAACCCTTATCTAAACCATCCTGAAGAAACTGTAAAATTCTCGGTATTCTAAAAGAATGCCAAGAAAAATGATGAGAAAGACACCAAGAAATAGAAGTCTTCCAGACTCTATAATATATCTCTCGAGATACAGATTTACGAGCCTGTAACATAGTATTAATCACGGAGTCAGAGAAACCTCTTTGACCAAGAATCAAGCGTTCAATCTCCATACCTTTAAATTTAAGGATTTCAGATCCGGATGGAAAAAAGGACCTTGTGACAGAAGGTCTGGTCTTAACGGAAGAGTCCATGGTTGGCAAGATGCCATCCGGACAAGATCCGCATACCAAAACCTGTGAGGCCATGCCGGAGCTATTAGCAGAACAAACGAGCATTCCCTCAGAATCTTGGAGATTACTCTTGGAAGAAGAACTAGAGGCGGAAAGATATAGGCAGGATGATACTTCCAAGGAAGTGATAATGCATCCACTGCCTCCGCCTGAGGATCCCGGGATCTGGACAGATACCTGGGAAGTTTCTTGTTTAGATGAGAGGCCATCAGATCTATCTCTGGGAGCCCCCACATTTGAACAATCTGAAGAAATACCTCTGGGTGAAGAGACCATTCGCCCGGATGCAACGTTTGGCGACTGAGATAATCCGCTTCCCAATTGTCTACACCTGGGATATGAACCGCAGAGATTAGACAGGAGCTGGATTCCGCCCAAACCAAAATTCGAGATACTTCTTTCATAGCCAGAGGACTGTGAGTCCCTCCTTGATGATTGATGTATGCCACAGTTGTGACATTGTCTGTCTGAAAACAAATGAACGATTCTCTCTTCAGAAGAGGCCAAAACTGAAGAGCTCTGAAAACTGCACGGAGTTCCAAGATATTGATCGGTAATCTCACCTCCTGAGATTCCCAAACTCCTTGTGCCGTCAGAGATCCCCACACAGCTCCCCAACCTGTGAGACTTGCATCTGTTGAAATTACAGTCCAGGTCGGAAGAACAAAAGAAGCCCCCTGAATTAAACGAAGGTGATCTGTCCACCACGTTAGAGAGTGTCGAACAATCGGTTTTAAAGATATTAATTGATATATCTTCGTGTAATCCCTGCACCATTGGTTCAGCATACAGAGCTGAAGAGGTCGCATGTGAAAACGAGCAAAGGGGATCGCGTCCGATGCAGCAGTCATAAGACCTAGAATTTCCATGCATAAGGCTACCGAAGGGAATGATTGAGACTGAAGGTTTCGACAAGCTGTAATCAATTTTAGACGTCTCTTGTCTGTTAAAGACAGAGTCATGGACACTGAATCTATCTGGAAACCCAGAAAGGTTACCCTTGTTTGAGGAATCAAAGAACTTTTTGGTAAATTGATCCTCCAACCATGATCTTGAAGAAACAACACAAGTCAATTCGTATGAGACTCTCTAAATGTAAAGACTGAGCAAGTACCAAGATATCGTCCAAATAAGGAAATACCACAATACCCTGTTCTCTGATTACAGACAGAAGGGCACCGAGAATCTTTGTGAAAATTCTTGGAGCTGTAGCAAGGCCAAACGGTAGAGCCACAAATTGGTAATGCTTGTCTAGAAAAGAGAATCTCAGGAACTGATAATGATCTGGATGAATCGGAATATGCAGATATGCATCCTGTAAATCTATTGTGGACATATAATTCCCTTGCTGAACAAAAGGCAATATAGTCCTTACAGTTACCATCTTGAACGTTGGTATCCTTACAAAACGATTCAATAATTTTAGATCCAGAACTGGTCTGAAGGAATTCTCCTTCTTTGGTACAATGAAGAGATTTGAATAAAACCCCATCCCCTGTTCCGGAACTGGAACTGGCATAATTACTCCAGCCAACTCTAGATCTGAAACACAATTCAGAAATGCTTGAGCTTTCACTGGATTTACTGGGACACGGGAAAGAAAAAATCTCTTTGCAGGAGGTCTCATCTTGAAACCAATTCTGTACCCTTCTGAAACAATGTTCTGAATCCAAAGATTGTGAACAGAATTGATCCAAATTTCTTTGAAAAAACGTAACCTGCCCCCTACCAGCTGAACTGGAATGAGGGCCGTACCTTCATGTGAACTTAGAAGCAGGCTTTGCCTTTCTAGCAGGCTTGGATTTATTCCAGACTGGAGATGGTTTCCAAACTGAAACTGCTCCTGAGGATGAAGGATCAGGCTTTTGTTCTTTGTTGAAACGAAAGGAACGAAAACGATTGTTATCCCTGTTTTTACCTTTAGACTTTTTATCCTGTGGTAAAAAAGTTCCTTTCCCACCAGTAACAGTTGAAATAATAGAATCCAACTGAGAACCAAATAATTTGTTTCCCTGGAAAGAAATGGAAAGTAGAGTTGATTTAGAAGCCATATCAGCATTCCAGGTCTTAAGCCATAAAGCTCTTCTGGCTAAGATAGCCAGAGACATAAACCTAACATCAACTCTAATAATATCAAAAATGGCATCACAGATGAAATTATTAGCATGCTGGAGAAGAATAATAATATCATGAGAATCACGATTTGTTACTTGTTGCGCTAGAGTTTCCAACCAAAAAGTTGAAGCTGCAGCAACATCAGCCAATGATATAGCAGGTCTAAGAAGATTACCTGAACATAGATAAGCTTTTCTTAGAAAAGATTCAATTTTTCTATCTAAAGGATCCTTAAACGAGGTACCATCTGACGTAGGAATGGTAGTACGTTTAGCAAGGGTAGAAATAGCCCCATCAACTTTAGGGATTTTGTCCCAAAATTCTAACCTGTCAGGCGGAACAGGATATAATTGCTTAAAACGTTTAGAAGGAGTAAATGAATTACCCAATTTATCCCATTCCTTGGAAATTACTGCAGAAATAGCATTAGGAACAGGAAAGACTTCTGGAATAACCGCATGAGCTTTAAAAACCTTATCCAAACGTATAGAATTAGTATCAAGAGGACTAGAATCCTCTATTTCTAAAGCAATTAGTACTTCTTTAAGTAAAGAGCGAATAAATTCCATCTTAAATAAATATGAAGATTTATCAGCATCAATCTCTGAGATAGAATCCTCTGAACCAGAAGAGTCCAAAGAATCAGAATGATGGTGTTCATTTAAAAATTCATCTGTAGAGAGAGAAGATTTAAAAGACTTTTTACGTTTACTAGAAGGAGAAATAACAGACAAAGCCTTCTTTATGGATTCAGAAACAAAATCTCTTATGTTATCAGGAACATTCTGCACCTTAGATGTTGAGGGAACTGCAACAGGCAATGGTACATCACTAAAGGAAATATTATCTGCTTTAACAAGTTTGTCATGACAATTATTACAAACAACAGCTGGAGGAATAGCTACCAAAAGTTTACAGCAGATACACTTAGCTTTGGTAGATCCAGCAGGCAGTGGTTTTCCTGTAGTATCTTCTGGCTCAGATGCAACGTGAGACATCTTGCAATATGTAAGAGAAAAAACAACATATAAAGCAAAATAGATCAAATTCCTTATAAGACAGTTTCAGGAATGGGAAAAAATGCCAGACATCAAGCTTCTAGCAACCAGAAGCAAATGAAAAATGAGACTGAAATAATGTGGAGACAAAAGCGACGCCCATATTTTTTAGCGCCAAATAAGACGCCCACATTATTTGGCGCCTAAATGCTTTTGGCGCCAAAAATGACGCCACATCCGGAACGCCGACATTTTTGGCGCAAAATAACGTCAAAAAATGACGCAACTTCCGGCGACACGTATGACGCCGGAAACGGAGAAGAATTTTTGCGCCAAAAAAGTCCGCGCCAAGAATGACGCAATAAAATGAAGCATTTTTAGCCCCCGCGAGCCTAACAGCCCACAGGGAAAAAAGTCAAATTTTTGAGGTAAGAAAAATATGATAATTCAATGCATAATCCCAAATATGAAACTGACTGTCTGGAAATAAGGAAAGTTGAACATTCTGAGTCAAGGCAAATAAATGTTTGAATACATATATTTAGAACTTTATAAATAAAGTGCCCAACCATAGCTTAGAGTGTCACAGAAAATAAGACTTACTTACCCCAGGACACTCATCTACATGTTTGTAGAAAGCCAAACCAGTACTGAAACGAGAATCAGTAGAGGAAATGGTAAATATAAGAGTATATCGTCGATCTGAAAAGGGAGGTAAGAGATGAATCTCTACGACCGATAACAGAGAACCTTATGAAATAGACCCCGTAGAAGGAGATCACTGCATTCAATAGGCAATACTCTCTTCACATCCCTCTGACATTCACTGCACGCTGAGAGGAAAACCGGGCTCCAACTTGCTGCGGAGCGCATATCAACGTAGAATCTAGCACAAACTTACTTCACCACCTCCCTTGGAGGCAAAGTTTGTAAAACTGATTTGTGGGTGTGGTGAGGGGTGTATTTATAGGCATTTTAAGGTTTGGGAAACTTTGCCCCTCCTGGTAGGAATGTATATCCCATACGTCACTAGCTCATGGACTCTTGTTAATTACATGAAAGAAACGTAATGTATCGTTTTTCTTTGCCTCTCCCATGTCACATAATGCCCATATAAAGTCAACCATTCATAAATAAAATCTAGGGACTCCAGTAATACCCCTCTTGTTAAAATATGATTACTGCTTACCCCATTCCCATATAGGGAAATAAATGCCAGCCAGTTCTGATATACCAAGTCTCCTCAGAATAAAAAAGGCTGCACATACCTTAATGCTGCTTGTAGCATGAAACCCGTCTCCACACTGAAGATGTCTCATGGTTACCTTCAGAAGTCTTGTGGGAACCAGCATGGATCTTAGTTACAGCTGCTAAGATCATCAACCTCAGGGCAGAAATCTTCTTCCATATCCCCCTGAGGAAAATAGCACTCACCGGTACTATTTAAAATAAAAAACTTCTTGATTGAAGAAACTAAAACTAACACCTCACTTTACCATGTCTTCCTAGTATAACACAGCCAAAGAGAATGACTGGAGGTGGAGGGGAAGGGAGGGGCTATATATATACAGCTCTGCTGTGGTGCTCTTTGCCACTTCCTGTTAGCAGGAGGTTAATATCCCACAAGGATGAAATCCGTGGACTTGTCATATCTTTGTAAAAGAAATTATTTTGTCTACCTCTCATCTTAGCAGACTTATCCTGAGGCAAGGCATTACCTTTACCTCCAGTAAAGTCAGAAATGATTTCCTTCAACTCAGGCCCGAATAGGGTCTTACCCTTGAAAGGAATAGCTAAAAGCTTAGATTTTGATGACACATCAGCAGATCATGATTTTAGCCATAACGCTCTAAAATGGTAAAACCTGCATTTTTCGCCGCCAATTTAGCAATTTGAAAAGCAGCATCTGTAATAAAAGAATTAGCTAGCTTGAGAGCCTTAATTCTATCCAAAATGTCCTCTAAAGGGGTCTCAACCTTCAGAGACTCTTCTAGAACATCAAACCAAAAAGCTGCTGCAGTAGTCACTTTAACAATGCAAGCTATAGGTTGTAAAAGAAAACCCTGACGAATAAATAATTTCTTTAGAAGACCCTCTAACTTCTTATCCATGGGGTCTTTGAAAGCACAACTGTCCTCAATAGGTATAGTTGTACACTTAGCCAGGGTAGATATAGCTCCCTCCACCTTAAGGACCGACTGCCAGGAGTCACGAATGGTGTCTGATATGGGAAACATTTTCTTGAAAGTTGGAGGAGGGGAAAACGGTATCCTCTTTTAGGAACCGGAAAAACATCAGTGTAAGTAGGCACTCCTAGATATTTGTCCATTTTACACAACTTCTCTGGTGGTATCACAATAGGGTCACAATCATCCAGAGTCGCTAAAACCTCCCGAAGTAACAGGCAGAGGTGTTCAAGCTTAAATTTAAAGGACATGACGTCCGAATCTGTCTGAGGTAACATATTTCCAAAGTCTGAAAGTTCTCCCTCAGACAGCAATTCCCTGACCCCCAATTCAGAGCCCTGTGAGGGTACATCAGAAATAGCCAATAAAGCATCAGAGGATTCAGTATTTACATTAATACCTGACCTACTGCATTTACCCTGTAACACTGGTAATTTAGATAATACCTCAGTAAGGGTAGTTGACATAACTGCAGCCATATCCTGCAGAGTAAAAGAATTAGACGCACTTGAGGTACTTGGCGTCGCTTGTGTGGGCATTAAAGGTTGTGACACTTGGGGAGAATTGGATGGCATATCCCGATTCTCTTCAGACTGAGACTCATCCTTAGGCACACTTCTTTACCTAAAATATGTTTTTTACATTGTAAGGCCTTTTCAGTACAAGAGGTACACAAAGTAAGAGGGGGTTCCACAATCGCTTCTAAACACATAGAGCAATTAGAATCCTCAATGTCAGACATGAACAACAGACTAGCATAAACCACAATAGTCGTTAAACACTTTATTCATTGATTTGAACAATTTTTCAAAAAATATGTACTGCGCCTTTAAGAAATAAAAGCACACAAATTTTCCAAAGCTGCCTAAAACATTTAAATAACGCTATGCAATTAAATATACCTATTCAATTGGGCCAAAAATGATTGTACCCTAAGGGAAAAGGGTGAATTAAACCTCTAAAAGACATTTTATAGCACAAAAAATATTTTATTGAAAAAAATGACCCCCTGCACCTCGCCACAGCTCTGCTGCGGCGCCTACCTGCCCCCAGGGTACTGCAAAATGACTCGACAATGATCCGGTGCACAAAACACAAGTGTAGGCCCCACCGGAGCTAATGCCTGCGGCCTTCTCAGTCAAAGTACACTGCGCGTCTGAGCGCGTGAAAATAGGCCCCTCCCATCATGGGCGTCGATCATATCAGTCTGTATAGCCATATGGGAAGCAGTTTGCAAAGTAAGCCATGTGGTCCCCTAAAAAACTCACTGAAACATTGCAGCCATACTATTTACTTGTTATTTGTGATCAAATAGAAAAAACGTTAAGCTGCCTCTCCCAGTGTCCTATTGATTATCGTTTCCAGCCCAGTACTATGTCAACACAAACATAAACACAGGTTTTTCAGTAACACCCTTTATGTACAGGTCTACTGTTTACCCCTTCCCCTACAGGGAAAAATGTCAGCCCATTCTTATATACCAAGTCTCCTTAGAAGTAAAAGGCTGAACATACCTCAATGCTGCTTGTAGCATGAAACCGTTCTCCACACTGAATTTTTCTCTTGCACTACCTTCAGACCTCTGTGGGAACCAACGTGGATCTTAGTTACAACTGCTAAGATCATCCACCTCAAGGCAGAAATCTTCTTCTCCAAACCTCCCTGAGAAAAAACATAATTTATGCTTACCTGATAAATTTATTTCTCTTGTAGTGTATCCAGTCCACGGATCATCCATTACTTGTGGGATATTCTCCTTCCCAACAGGAAGTTGCAAGAGGATCACCCACAGCAGAGCTGCTATATAGCTCCTCCCCTAACTGTCATATCCAGTCATTCGACCGAAAACAAACAGAGAAAGGAGAAACCATAGGGTGCAGTGGTGACTGTAGTTTAATTTAAATTTAGACCTGCCTTAAAAGGACAGGGCGGGCCGTGGACTGGATACACTACAAGAGAAATAAATTTATCAGGTAAGCATAAATTATGTTTTCTCTTGTTAAGTGTATCCAGTCCACGAATCATCCATTACTTGTGGGATACCAATACCAAAGCTAAAGTACACGGATGATGGGAGGGACAAGGCAGGATTAAGCGGAAGGAACCACTGCCCGAAGAACCTTTCTCCCAAAAACAGCCTCCGAAGAAGCAAAAGTATCAAATTTGTAAAATTTTGAAAAAGTGTGAAGCGAAGACCAAGTCGCAGCCTTGCAAATCTGTTCAACAGAGGCCTCATTTTTGAAGGCCCATGTGGAAGCCACAGCTCTAGTAGAATGAGCTGTAATCCTTTCAGGGAGCTGCTGTCCAGCAGTCTCATAGGCTAGGCGTATTACGCTTTTTGACCTCTCCTCTGTCCAGAGTAAACGACAAACAGGGAAGATGTTTGACAAAAATCCTTAGTAGCTTGTAAGTAAAACTTCAAGGCACGGACTACGTCTAGATTATGTAAAAGACGTTCCTTCTTTGAAGAAGGATTAGGACACAATGATGGAACAACAATCTCTTGATTGATATTCTTGTTAGAAACCACCTTAGGTAAAAACCCAGATAAGGAGAATCACATTGTAAGGCAGATAGCTCAGAGACTCTCCGAGCCAAGGAAATAGCCATCAAAAACAGAACTTTCCAAGATAAAAGTTTAATATCAATGGAATGAAGGGGTTCAAACGGAACTCCTTGAAGAACCTTAAGAACCAAGTTTAAGCTCCACGGAGGAGCAACAGGTTTAAACACAGGCTTAATTCTAACCAAAGCCTGGCAAAATGCCTGAACATCTGGAACCTCTGACAGACGCTTGTGCAAAAGAATAGACAGAGCAGAAATCTGTCCCTTTAAGGAACTAGCTGATAATTCTTTGTCCAAGCCCTCTTGGAGAAAAGACAATATTCTAGGAATCCTAACCTTACTCCATGAGTAATTCTTGGATTCACACCAATAAGGATATTTACTCCATATTTTGTGGTAGATATTCCTGGTAACAGGCTTTCGTGCCTGTATTAAGGTATCAATGACTGACTCGGAGAAGCCACGCTTTGATAGAATCAAGCGTTCAATCTCCATGCAGTCAGTCTCAGAGAAATTAGATTTGGATGATTGAAAGGACCTTGTATCAGAAGGTCCTGTCTTAGAGGCAGTGTCCATGGTGGAAAGGATGACATGTCCACTAGGTCACGCAGGTGCTATCAGAATCACCGATGCTCTCTCCTGTTTGATTTTGGCAATCAGTCGAGGGAGCAGAGGAAATGGTGGAAACACATAAGCCAGGTTGAAGAACCAAGGCGCTGCTAGAGCATCTATCAGCGTCGCTTCTGGGTCCCTGGACCTGGATCCGTAACAAGGGAGCTTGGCGTTCTGGCGAGACGCCATGAGATCCAACTCTGGTTTGCCCCAACGATGAATCAATTGAGCAAACACCTCCGGATGAAGTTCCCAATTCCCCTGGATGGAAAGTCTGACGACTTAGAAAATCCGCCTCTGGGACTCTGCCCAGCGAATTATTTTTGAGACTTCTAACATCGCTAGGGAACTCCTGGTTCCCCCTTGATGGTTGATGTAAGCCACAGTCTTGATGTTGTCCGACTGAAATCTGATGAACCTCAGTGTTGCTAACTGAGGCCAAGCCAGAAGAGCATTGAATATCGCTCTTAACTCCAGAATATTTATTGGAAGGAGTTTCTCCTCCTGAGTCCACGATCCCTGTGCCTTCAGGGAGTTCCAGACTGCACCCCAACCTAGAAGGCTGGCATCTGTTGTTACAATTGTCCAATCTGGCCTGCGAAAGGTCATACCCTTGGACAGGTGGACCCGAGACAACCACCAGAGAAGAGAATCTCTGGTCTCTTGATCCAGATTTAGCAGAGGGGACAAATCTGTGTAATCCCCATTCCACTGACTCAGCATGCATAATTGCAGCGGTTTGAGATGTAGGCGCGCAAATGGCACTATGTCCATTGCCGCTACCATTAAGCCGATTACCTCCATACACTGAGCCACCGAAGGGCGCGGAATGGAGTGAAGAACACGGCAAACATTTAGAAGTTTTGATAACCTGGACTCAGTCAGGTAAATTTTCATTTCTACAGAATCTATAAGAGTCCCTAAGAAGGAGACTTCACTTTCCACCCGTGCAACCTCAGAAATGCCAGAACTATCTCTGTATGAGACTTGGCAACTTGAAAGTTTGACGCCTGTATCAGGATGTCGTCTAGATACGGAGCTACCGCTATGCCTTGCGGTCTTAGAACCGCCAGAAGTGAGCCCAGAACCTTTGTAAAGATTCCCGGGGCTGTAGCCAACCCGAAGGGAAGAGCTACAAATTGGTAATGCCTGTCTAGAAAGGCAAACCTTAGAAATCGATGATGGTCTTTGTGAATCGGTATGTGAAGGTAGGCATCCTTTAGGTCCACTGTGGTCATGTACTGACCCTCTTGGATCATGGGTAGGATGGTCCGAATAGTTTCCATTTTGAAAGATGGAACTCTGAGGAATTTGTTTAAGATCTTTAGATCCAAAATTGGTCTGAAGGTTCCCTCTTTTTTGGGAACCACAAACAGATTTGAATAAAAACCCTGTCCTTGTTCCGTCCGCGGAACTGGATGGATCACTCCCATAATTAGGAGGTCTTGCACACAGCATAGTAATGCCTCTTTCTTTATCTGATTTGCAGATAGCCTTGAAAGATGATATCTCCCTTGTGGAGGGGAAGCTTTTAAGTCCAGAAGATATCCCTGAGATATGATCTTGAACATCTCTTGCCCATGCCTGGGCGAAGAGAGAAAGTCTGCCCCCTACTAGATCCGTCGCCGGATAGGGGGCCGTTCCTTCATGCTGTCTTAGAGGCAGTAGCAGGCTTTCTGGCCTGCTTGCCTTTGTTCCAGGACTGGTTAGGTTTCCAGGCCTGCTTAGATTGAGCAAAAGTTCCCTCTTGCTTTGAAGCGGAGGAAGTTGATGCTGCACCTGCCTTGAAATTTCGAAAGGCACGAAAATTAGACTGTTTGGCCTTTGCTTTGGCCCTGTCCTGAGGAAGGGTATGACCCTTACCTCCAGTAATGTCAGCAATAATTTCCTTCAAACCAGGCCCGAATAAGGTCTGCCCCTTGAAAGGAATGTTGAGTAATTTAGACTTCGAAGTCACGTCAGCTGACCAGGATTTAAGCCATAGCGCCCTACGCGCCTGGATGGCGAATACGGAATTCTTAGCCGTTAGTTTAGTCAAATGAACAATGGCATCAGAAACAAATGAGTTAGCTAGCTTAAGTGTTCTAAGCTTGTCAATAATTTCAGTCAATGGAGCTGTATGGATGGCCTCTTCCAGGGCCTCAAACCAGAATGCCGCCACGGCCGTGACAGGCGCTATGCATGCAAGGGGCTGTAAAATAAAACCTTGTTGAATAAACATTTTCTTAAGGTAACCCTCTAATTTTTTATCCATTGGATCTGAAAAAGCACAACTGTCCTCAACCGGGATAGTGGTACGCTTTGCTAAAGTAGAAATTGCTCCCTCCACCTTAGGGACCGTCTGCCATAAGTCCCGTGTAGTGGCGTCTATTGGAAACATTTTTCTAAATATAGGAGGTGGGGAAAAAGGCACACCCGGTCTATCCCACTCCTTGCTAATTATTTCTGTAAGCCTTTTAGGTATAGGAAAAACATCAGTACACACCGGCACCGCATAGTATTTATCCAGCCTACACAATTTCTCTGGCACTGCAATTGTGTCACAGTCATTCAGAGCAGCTAATACCTCCCCAAGCAATACACGGAGGTTCTCAAGCTTAAATTTAAAATTAGAAATCTCTGAATCAGGTTTCCCCGAATCAGAGACTTCATCCACAGACTGAAGCTCTCCGTCCTCATGATCTGCATATTGTGACGCAGTATCAGACATGGCCCTTACAGCATCTGCGCGCTCTGTATTTCTCCTAACCCCAGAGCAATCTGGATAATACCTCTGACAGGGTATTATTCATGATTGCAGCCATGTCCTGCAAGGTAATCGCTATGGGCGTCCCTGATGCAATTGGCGCCATATTAGCATGCATCCCCTGAGCGGGAGGCTAAGGGTCTAACACGTGGGGAGAGTTAGTCGGCATAACTTCCCCCCTCGTCAGAATCTTCTGGTGATATTTCTTTTATAGTTAAAGACTGATCTTTACTGTTTAAGGTGAAATCAATACATTTAGTACACATTCTCCTATGGGGCTCCACCATGGCTTTCAAACATAATGAACAAGTAGTTTCCTCTGTGTCAGACATGTTTAAACAGACTAGCAATGAGACTAGCAAGCTTGGAAAACACTTTAAACAAGTTTACATGCAATATAAAAAACGTTACTGCACCTTTAAGAAACACAAATTTTTTCCAAAATTTGAAATAACAGTGAAAAAAGGCAGTTACACTAACAAATTTTTTACAGTGTATGTAACAAGTTAGCAGAGCATTGCACCCACTTGCAAATGGATGATTAACCCCTTAATACCAAACACAGAATAATAACTGACAAAAACTTTTTTTTTTTTTTAAATAGTCACAACAACTGCCACAGCTCTACTGTGGCTTGTTACCTTCCTCAAACTGACTTTGAAGCCTTTTGAGCCCTCCAGAGATATCCTGGATCATGCAGGAAGAAGCTGGATGTCTGTGTCTGTAATTTTTGCTGCACAAAAAAAACCCTCCCACTCATATTACAACAGTGGAAAGTCAGGAAACTGTTACTAGGCAGAATTCAAGCCAGCCATGTGGAAAAAACTAGGCCCCAATAAGTTTTATCACCAAACATATATAAAAACGATTAAACATGCCAGCAAACGTTTTATATTACATTTTTATAAGAGTATGTATCTCTATTAATAAGCCTGATACCAGTAGCTCTCACTGCATTTAAGGCTTTACTTACATTAGTTCAGTATCAGCAGCATTTTCTAGCAAATTCCATCCCTAGAAATATATTAACTGCACATACTTTATTGCAGGAAAACCTGCACGCCATTCCCTCTCTGAAGTTACCTCACTCCTCAGAATATGTGAGAACAGCCATGGATCTTAGTTACTTCTGCTAAGATCATAGAAAACGCAGGCAGATTCTTCTTCTAAATACTGCCTGAGATAAACAGCACACTCCGGTACCATTTAAAAATAACAAACTTTTGATTGAAGAATAAACTAAGTATAAAACACCACACTCCTCTTACGACCTCCATCTTGGTTGAGGCTTGCAAGAGAATGACTGGATATGACAGTTAGGGGAGGAGCTATATAGCAGCTCTGCTGTGGGTGATCCTCTTGCTGTTGGGAAGGAGAATATCCCACAAGTAATGGGTGATCCGTGGACTGGATACACTTAACAAGAGAAATAGTACTCACCGGCACCATTTAAAAATAAAAAACTTCTTGATTGAAGAAACTAAAACTAACACCTCACTTTACCTCTTACTAGTACTAACACAGGCAAAGAGAATTACTAGGGGTGGAGGGAAGGGAGGAGCTATATATACAGCTCTGCTGTGGTGCTCTTTGCCACTTCCTGTCAGCAGGAGGTTAATATCCCACAAGTAAGGATGAAATCCGTGGACTTGTCGTATCTTGTAGAAGAAACATAGATTTGACATCAATCTTAAATGACATCAAATACAGTATCATAAATAACATGATTCACATATTGAAGCAAAAAATAATGTTATATACTTCAGAATCTGATAACTGCTACGCTGATTGTCCAACCAGAAAGTTGAAGCAGTAGCAACATCATCCTAAGAATATAAACCGTATGTAAATATGCTCTCCTAAGGTAAAATTCAAGCTTCCTGAAAAAATAAGTACTATTTTCCATAGGAATAGCAGTACATGCCCAAAAAATAACCAGGTTTAGAGTAGACCATTCTTTAGCAAACATATTACAGATAGCATCTAAAATAGGAAAAAAACAAAAACCTCAGGAGCAACTTTAGAAATCTTTAAACACAGAATTTAAATGGATTATCAACTTAGATATTAGAACTAGACTCCTCAATACGTAAGGTTAAAGGGCCATTGTAGATCCAAAAAAAATATAGGCTATCTAAATAAAGCACCAACAGAAGATAACGTTTGCAATTGACATGTATTAGCAATTTTGCTGCTAAATCTCCTAAAAATTATTATAAAGTTTGTAATTCTCTCAGTGCATGAGAATACGTACGTAATGTCCACTAGCTTCAGATCAAGGCTTTTTCTACACTCCCTATCTAGTGTCCTTTACAGCCAGCCCCCATGCTGGGGCTGTCTGTGTAATAGATAAGGCTGTCACTTACAAATCCCCTCACCTCTCAGCTGTTTCTCCCCGACTGTTTACACTGGGCAGGGATCTCACTCCCCCTCTGTCCTCCCGGTAAGCATTCTGTAGACACAAGGGGAATATTTCACTGTGTGTGAAATAGAGTGAAAAGTAGATTGTGTTTTTATTCCATTCAAAAAGCCAATATATGCATTATTTTTATTTTTATTTATTTATAAAATATTTTACCAGGAAGGATACATTGAGATTTCTCTCGTTTTCAAGTATGTCCTGGGTCCACAAAACATTGCATTGATACAATAGGGTACAATAAAATTCAAAAACAATAATACACAATAGATGCAAAATTTTTACATAGAACAGGTAAGAAATATATAATCAACCATGACAGATACATTCTGTTTTGAGATATGTAGAGAGGGATCTCTTAAAGGATATTAGGCTTGGGGAAGATTTGAAAGTGTGCGGGAGGTCATTCCATAACTGTGGCGCTCGGTAGGAAAAGGAGGATCGAGCTGCTTTCTTTTTGTATTGAGGCAAGCTAAATAATGTGCTGGTACTGGATCGGAGGTTATAGGAGGTGGGAATAGCCGGGGAGAGCATTCTGCTCAGGTAGGGTGGGAGCTTTCCAGAAAGGCACCTAAACACAAGGCAGGAAAGATGGAGGGTGCGTCTGGATTCCAGCGTCAGCCAGTTTAGTTCTTTTAGCATGTCACAATGGTGGGTCTTATAGTTACATTGTAGCATAAAGCGGCAGAACGAGTTATACAATGTATTAAGTTTATTAAGGTGAGTTTGCGGTGCAGGTGCGTATACTATGTCCCCATAATCCATGATAGGCATCAGCATTTGCTGTACAATCTTTTCCTTTACTGTAGGGCTGAGGCAAGATTTGTTTCTGTACAGGGCACCTAATTTTGGATAAAGTTTAGATGCAAGTTTTTCTATGTGGAGGCCAAAAGACAGATTAGGGTCTAAGAACATACCCAAGTATTTGAAAGAGTGGACTGCGGTCAGCGTGCAATTGGATTTTGTTTTGATGCGTAGATGGGAATTTTGTAATTTGTGTAATTTAGGCCCAGTTCCAAAGATCATTGTGACAGTTTTGTCAGTGTTTAGGAAGAGTTTGTTTTTTGAGATCCACTTTTCTACCTCTGTGAACTGGTCTTGGAGCACTGCCTCAAGCTGTGGCAGATCAGATTTGTTTGCATAGATTACTGTGTCGTCTGCGTACATGTGTACAGTTGAGGATGTGCAGACATAAGGCAAATCATTTATAAATAATGTGAATAGTAGAGGGCCGAGAATGGAACCTTGGGGAACACCACACGTGACTGGGAGAGGGAGTCACTGTTAAAAACAGAGACATATTGTGATCGATCCGATACATATGATCTAAACCAGGTTGACGGACGATCAGCAATACCAGAGTTTTTTAGTTTGAGCAGTAGTATGTCGTGGTCCACTGTGTCAAAAGCCTTAGCAAAATCAAGGAAAATAGCTCCAGTTAGGTCTCCTTGTTCCATGCCAGTTTGGATGTCATTGCAAACTTTTAGGAGGGCAGTTGTAGTAGAGTGATTTGGTTGAAAACCTGATTGATCAGGGGTCAGATAGTTAGAAAGTTGGTAATACTCGCATAATTGCGTATGGACGCATTTTTCTAAGATTTTTGACAATACTGGGAGCAATGATATAGGGCGATAGTTAGAAACCAAGGTTAACTCCCCACTTTTATGAATAAGCACTACTCTTGCAGTTTTCCAGAGTTTGGGTATGTATCCAGACACCAAGGATTCGTTAATTAGGGTTGCGACAGGCTTAGCAATTGCCGGCGCACTGAGCTTCAACAGCATTGCTGGGATTTGATCAGGTCCAGACTGGTTTTTCATTTTTAGATTATTAAGGTGTTTCTTAACGACATTGATGGGTACAGGTCTAAAATTGAACTTCTCTATATTGTGTCTTTGATGTTTTAGTGGGGCCTGATCCACATTTGTAGCTTCAGGGTGCGTGCCATTTATTAGTTTGTCAATCAGGGTGGTGGAGCATCCGACAAAATAATTGTTAAAGGCATTTGCTACTTCTAAGGGGAGTTGCAGGTTTTGCACGTCTTGAAATTCTCTGTCTGGGAAATTATCTATCTATCGAATCTATAATAAAAAGATAGATTCGATAAATAATTTCCCAGACAGAGAATTTCAAGACGTGCGGGCTGGGCCCCATGGTAAGGTTCCCAGAGGCAGTTGTGGCGCCCGAGGCTCTGATTAGAACAGAGCGTATCTGCCCTTGGCCGAAATCGGAACATTCTTCGGCTTCTTTTTCAATAAACAGTTTACATGAGAGAAACAAACTTTTCCAACTTTAACTACACGGAAGCCGTTAATGTGCACATTACCTAGGTGATTAGAACACAGCACTCTGGAGCGTATCTGCCCTCGGCCGAAATCGGAACATTCTTCAGCTTCTTTTTCAATAAACAGTTTACATGAGAGAAACAAACTTTTCCAACTTTAATTACACGGAAGCAGTTAATGTGCACATTACCTAGGTAAAGTGCAGATTCTGCACTTTAACTGAGCAAATCAGTTAATCTGCAGATTAGCTAGGTAATGTACACATTAACTGTTTCTGCACTTTAACTGTAACATGTATAGCAAATAAATGATGGATTTTACTATCCATTAATGTCAATTAATAACAGACTGTTACCAGCAAAGTTTATTCACCCTAAGTAATAGTGGTAGCCAAATGTGGTAGAAGAAATTGTTTCCCCTAAGCCAGCCGTTTCATCTGCACCTCGGCAACATCCAGAGCTCCGCCCCCTGCTTTACATATAATACAATATGAATATTTATGAAGAGGCAGAAGAGTGGGAGTAGCTGCAGGGGGGCAGAGCTCTGAATGTTGCCAAGGTGCAGAATGAAACGGCTGGCTTAGGGGAAACAATTTCTTCTACCATATTTGGCTACCACTATTACTTAGGGTGAATAAACTTTGCTGGTAACAGTCTGTTATTGACATTAATGGATAGTAAAATCCATCATTTATCTGCTATACACATAAGATATCAGTGACATTTCTGTAAGAGATGTATACATTATGCAAATGCAAACATCCCATAAATTGTGAGAATCACATATCAAAGGCTGACATCGCCAGTGAATTGCTAATGCATATATTGGCTGTTTGAATGGAATAAAAACACAATCTACTTTTCACTCTGATATTTCACACACAGCTCTGTAAAACATCTCAGGATCATGTTTCACAGTGCCCAGTGTAAACAGTCAGGAAGAAATGGCTGAGAGAGGTGAGGGGATTTGTAAGCGACAGCCTTATCTATTACACAGACAGCCCCAGCATGGGGGCTGGCTGTAAAGGACACTAGATAGGGAGTGTAGAAAAAGCCTTGCTCTGAAGCTAGTAGATATTACGTACGTATTCTCATGCACTGAGAGGATTACAAACGTTATAATCCTTTTTAGCAGATTTAGCAGCAAAATTGCTAATACATGTCAATTACAAACTTTGTCTTCTGTTGGTTCTTTATTTAAGAATCCCATATTTTTTGGGGTGTATAATGGCCCTTTAATAAGACTTCCTTAAAAGAGAACGAAAATGTTCAATTTGAAGAAAGAAGATTAGTCAATTACTATCTCTGATGCAGGATCCTCTGAGAGAAAGGAACCCTCATCAGCAGAAGATACTTAAGTATGCTATCAGTCAGTAAAAAATTGATTAAATCTATAACAAGTTTGGAAAGACCTTTACATTAATTGAAGGCGCAATAGCAGTCATAGCCTTCTTGTGGCTGCAGCAGTAACATTTTTATATCTGCAGAACTTTTCGGTACATTAACTGAGAAAGTAAAAACAGCAGATGTAATTGTACACATAGAAACATTATCAGCATATAATATGATAAAATAAATGCCTATAAATAAGCTGAGGGAATAAAATCAGCTTGACAATAACACACTTAGCTTTTGGTAGAAATGTGTTCAGGCATCTTGGTTTCTACAGTAACATCAGAGACAGGATCAGTGAGAGACATCTCGCAAAATGTAAAATAAACAAACAACATTTAGACAAAATATCCAATTTCCACAATGTAACAGTTTAAAAAAAATAGGAAAAATGCATGAGAGAATTTTATAGAAAAAAATGAAATAAAAAACAAGCATCATAGCTCTCTATAATAAAATGAAAGCAGCGAGCAAAAGAGGGAGAGGCTTAAAATAACAAATTTAGGCACCAAAAAAATGACGCAAAGATGACGCAAATGCAGGGAAAAAAACTTTTGGCACCAAAGTGAACACAATGAAATGAAGCAAATCTCGTCATAACGGGCGCAATTTCGCGGGAAAAAAATTGCGGCAACAAAGACGCAACTTTGCGCCAAGAATGACGCAATAAAAAACAGCATTTTGCGTCCTCGCGAGCCTAGTTTACCAGCGAAAATAAAAAAAAAAAAAGTCAAATTTGAAAAACTGAGGTAAGAAAACTTTTAATTAAACTCCCCAAAACACAAATTCCATACTGAAACTGTTAGAATGCAAAAGGGAAATAAACATAGACCTGACACATGGCAAATATAAGCAAATGCATATATTTAAAACTTTATAACAAAGCGCCAAACATAGCTGAGTGTCTTAAAAAATGATATATACTTACCAGAAGATACCCATCCACATATAGCAGACAGCTAAACCAGTACAGAAAAAACATAATTTATCTAAGAACTTACCTGATAAATTAATTTCTTTCATATTGGCAAGAGTCCATGAGCTAGTGACGTATGGGATATACAATCCTACCAGGAGGGGCAAAGTTTCCCAAACCTCAAAATGCACCCCTCATCACACCCACAATTCAGTTTAACTAATAGCCAATCAGTGGGGTGATAAAGAAAGCAATAGAAAGCATCAACAAAAGAAATTTGGAAATAATTGTGCTTTATACAAAAAAATCATAACCACCATAAAAAAGGGTGGGCCTCATGAACTCTTGCCAATATGAAAGAAATGAATTTATCAGGTAAGTTCTTACATAAATTATATTTTATTTCATGTAATTGGCAAGAGTCCATGAGCTAGTGACGTATGGGATAGCAATACCCAAGATGTGGCACTCCACGCAAAATCTTCCCACAGGAGGTCTTACTCTGAATCCTATTCGATACAGAATCTATCCAAATATCCTTGAAAAACCTTAATCTGCCCCCTACCAGCTGAGCTGGAATGAGGGCCGCACCTTCATGCAGACTTAGGGGCTGACTTTGGTTTCTTAAATGGCTTGGATTTATTCCAATTTGAGGAAGGCTTCCAATTGGAAACAGATTCCTTGCAGGAAGGATTAAGTTTTTGTTCCTTATTTTGATGAAAGGAACGAAAACGGTTAGAAGCCTTAGATTTAACCTTAGGTTTTTTATCCTGAGGCAGAAAAAATCCCTTTCCCCCCAGTGACAGTTGAAATAATAGAATCCAACTGAGAACCAAATAAATTCTTACCTTGGAAAGAAAGATAGTAATCTAGATTTAGATGTCATATCAGCATTCCAAGATTTAAGCCACAAAGCTCTTCTAGCTAATATAGCTAAAGACATGGATCTAACATCAATTTTGATAATAACAAAAATGGCATCACAAATAAAATGATTAGCATATTGCAGTAAGCGAATAATGCTAGATGTGTCAGAATCCAATTCTTGTTGCGCTAAATTCTCCAACCAGAAAGTTGATGCAACCGCAACATCAGCCAAAGAAATTGCAGGTCTGAGAAGATGACCTGAATATAAATAGGCCTTCCTTAGATAAGATTCAAGCTTCCTATCTAAAGGATCCTTAAAGGAAGTACTATCTTCCATAGGAATAGTGGTACGTTTAGCAAGAGTAGAACTAGCCCCATCCACTTTGGTGATTTTTCCCCCAAAACTCTATAGAATTTGCTGGTAAAGGATATAAATTTTTAAACCTTGAAGACGAAATAAAAGGAGTACCTGGCTTATTTCATTCCTTAGAAATCATATCAAAAATAGCCTCAGGAATAGGAAAAACCCCTGGAGAAACCACAGGAGGTTTAAAAACAGCATTTAAACGTTTATTAGACTGAATGTCAAGAGGACTGGTTACCTCAATATAAAAAGTAATTAACACTTCTTTTAATAAAGAATGCATATACTCTATTTTAAATAAATACAGGTAGCCCTCAGTTTACGCCGGGGTTAGGTTCCAGAAGGAATGGTTGTAAATCGAAACCTATGTAAATTGAAACTCAGTTTATAATGTAAGTCAATGGGAAGAGATAGGTTCCAGGCCCCTCTCAAAATTGTCATAAGTAACACCTAATACATTATTTTTAAAGCTTTGAAATGAAGACTTTAAATGCTAAACAGCATTATAAACCTAATAAAATAATCACACAACACAGAAACATAATTTATGTAAGAACTTACCTGATAAATTCATTTCTTTCATATTAACAAGAGTCCATGAGCTAGTGACGTATGGGATATACATTCCTACCAGGAGGGGCAAAGTTTCCCAAACCTTAAAATGCCTATAAATACACCCCTCACCACACCCACAAATCAGTTTAACGAATAGCCAAGAAGTGGGGTGATAAGAAAAAGTGCGAAGCATATAAAATAAGGAATTGGAATAATTGTGCTTTATACAAAAAAATCATAACCACCACAAAAAAGGGTGGGCCTCATGGACTCTTGTTAATATGAAAGAAATGAATTTATCAGGTAAGTTCTTACATAAATTATGTTTTCTTTCATGTAATTAACAAGAGTCCATGAGCTAGTGACGTATGGGATAATGACTACCCAAGATGTGGATCTTTCCACACAAGAGTCACTAGAGAGGGAGGGATAAAATAAAGACAGCCAATTCCTGCTGAAAATAATCCACACCCAAAATAAAGTTTAACAAAAAACATAAGCAGAAGATTCAAACTGAAACCGCTGCCTGAAGAACTTTTCTACCAAAAACTGCTTCAGAAGAAGAAAATACATCAAAATGGTAGAATTTAGTAAAAGTATGCAAAGAAGACCAAGTTGCTGCTTTGCAGATCTGGTCAACCGAAGCTTCATTCCTAAACGCCCAGGAAGTAGATACTGACCTAGTAGAATGAGCTGTAATTCTTTGAGGCGGAGTTTTACCCGACTCAACATAGGCAAGATGAATTAAAGATTTCAACCAAGATGCCAAAGAAATGGCAGAAGCTTTCTGGCCTTTCCTAGAACCGGAAAAGATAACAAATAGACTAGAAGTCTTACGGAAAGATTTCGTAGCTTCAACATAATATTTCAAAGCTCTAACAACATCCAAAGAATGCAATGATTTCTCCTTAGAATTCTTAGGATTAGGACATAATGAAGGAACCACAATTTCTCTACTAATGTTGTTGGAATTCACAACTTTAGGTAAAAATTCAAAAGAAGTTCGCAACACCGCCTTATCCTGATGAAAAATCAGAAAAGGAGACTCACATGAAAGAGCAGATAATTCAGAAACTCTTCTAGCAGAAGAGATAGCCAAAAGGAACAAAACTTTCCAAGAAAGTAATTTAATGTCCAATGAATGCATAGGTTCAAACGGAGGAGCTTGAAGAGCTCCCAGAACCAAATTCAAACTCCAAGGAGGAGAAATTGACTTAATGACAGGTTTTATACGAACCAAAGCTTGTACAAAACAATGAATATCAGGAAGAATAGCAATCTTTCTGTGAAAAAGAACAGAAAGAGCAGAGATTTGTCCTTTCAAAGAACTTGCGGACAAACCCTTATCCAAACCATCCTGAAGAAATTGTAAAATTCTCGGTATTCTAAAAGAATGCCAAGAAAAATGATGAGAAAGACACCAAGAAATATAAGTCTTCCAGACTCTATAATATATCTCTCGAGATACAGATTTACGAGCCTGTAACATAGTATTAATCACGGAGTCAGAGAAACCTCTATGACCAAGAATCAAGCGTTCAATCTCCATACCTTTAAATTTAAGGATTTCAGATCCGGATGGAAAAAAGGACCTTGTGACAGAAGGTCTGGTCTTAACGGAAGAGTCCATGGCTGGCAAGATGCCATCCGGACAAGATCCGCATACCAAAACCTGTGAGGCCATGCCGGAGCTATTAGCAGAACAAACGAGCATTCCCTCAGAATCTTGGAGATTACTCTTGGAAGAAGAACTAGAGGCGGAAAGATATAGGCAGGATGATACTTCCAAGGAAGTGATAATGCATCCACTGCCTCCGCCTGAGGATCCCGGGATCTGGACAGATACCTGGGAAGTTTCTTGTTTAGATGAGAGGCCATCAGATCTATCTCTGGGAGCCCCCACAATTGAACAATCTGAAGAAATACCTCTGGGTGAAGAGACCATTCGCCCGGATGCAACGTTTGGCGACTGAGATAATCCGCTTCCCAATTGTCTACACCTGGGATATGAACCGCAGAGATTAGACAGGAGCTGGATTCCGCCCAAACCAAAATTCGAGATACTTCTTTCATAGCCAGAGGACTGTGAGTCCCTCCTTGATGATTGATGTATGCCACAGTTGTGACATTGTCTGTCTGAAAACAAATGAACGATTCTCTCTTCAGAAGAGGCCAAAACTGAAGAGCTCTGAAAATTGCACGGAGTTCCAAAATATTGATCGGTAATCTCACCTCCTGAGATTCCCAAACTCCTTGTGCCGTCAGAGATCCCCACACAGCTCCCCAACCTGTGAGACTTGCATCTGTTGAAATTACAGTCCAGGTCGGAAGAACAAAAGAAGCCCCCTGAATTAAACGATGGTGATCTGTCCACCACGTTAGAGAGTGTCGAACAATCGGTTTTAAAGATATTAATTGAGATATCTTCGTGTAATCCCTGCACCATTGGTTCAGCATACAGAGCTGAAGAGGTCGCATGTGAAAACGAGCAAAGGGGATCGCGTCCGATGCAGCAGTCATAAGACCTAGAATTTCCATGCATAAGGCTACCGAAGGGAATGATTGTGACTGAAGGTTTCGACAAGCTGTAATCAATTTTAGACGTCTCTTGTCTGTTAAAGACAGAGTCATGGACACTGAATCTATCTGGAAACCCAGAAAGGTTACCCTTGTTTGAGGAATCAAAGAACTTTTTAGTAAATTGATCCTCCAACCATGATCTTGAAGAAACAACACAAGTCGATTCGTATGAGACTCTGCTAAATGTAAAGACGGAGCAAGTACCAAGATATCGTCCAAATAAGGAAATACCACAATACCCTGTTCTCTGATTACAGACAGAAGGGCACCGAGAATCTTTGTGAAAATTCTTGGAGCTGTAGCAAGGCCAAACGGTAGAGCCACAAATTGGTAATGCTTGTCTAGAAAAGAGAATCTCAGGAACTGATAATGATCTGGATGAATCGGAATATGCAGATATGCATCCTGTAAATCTATTGTGGACATATAATTCCCTTGCTGAACAAAAGGCAATATAGTCCTTACAGTTACCATCTTGAACGTTGGTATCCTTACATAGCGATTCAATAATTTTAGATCCAGAACTGGTCTGAAGGAATTCTCCTTCTTTGGTACAATGAAGAGATTTGAATAAAACCCCATCCCCTGTTCCGGAACTGGAACTGGCATAATTACTCCAGCCAACTCTAGATCTGAAACACAATTCAGAAATGCTTGAGCTTTCACTGGATTTACTGGGACATGGGAAAGAAAAAATCTCTTTGCAGGAGGTCTCATCTTGAAACCAATTCTGTACCCTTCTGAAACAATGTTCTGAATCCAAAGATTGTGAACAGAATTGATCCAAATTTCTTTGAAAAAACGTAACCTGCCCCCTACCAGCGGAACTGGAATGAGGGCCGTACCTTCATGTGAACTTAGAAGCAGGCTTTGCCTTTCTAGCAGGCTTGGATTTATTCCAGACTGGAGATGGTTTCCAAACTGAAACTGCTCCTGAGGACGAAGGATCAGGCTTTTGTTCTTTGTTGAAACGAAAGGATCGAAAACGATTGTTAGCCCTGTTTTTACCTTTAGACTTTTTATCCTGTGGTAAAAAAGTTCCTTTCCCACCAGTAACAGTTGAAATAATAGAATCCAACTGAGAACCAAATAATTTGTTTCCCTGGAAAGAAATGGAAAGTAGAGTTGATTTAGAAGCCATATCAGCATTCCAAGTCTTAAGCCATAAAGCTCTTCTGGCTAAGATAGCCAGAGACATAAATCTAACATCAACTCTAATAATATCAAAAATGGCATCACAGATGAAATTATTAGCATGCTGGAGAAGAATAATAATATCATGAGAATCACGATTTGTTACTTGTTGCGCTAGAGTTTCCAACCAAAAAGTTGAAGCTGCAGCAACATCAGCCAATGATATAGCAGGTCTAAGAAGATTACCTGAACATAGATAAGCTTTTCTTAGAAAAGATTCAATTTTTCTATCTAAAGGATCCTTAAACGAGGTACCATCTGATGTAGGAATGGTAGTACGTTTAGCAAGGGTAGAAATAGCCCCATCAACTTTAGGGATTTTGTCCCAAAATTCTAACCTGTCAGGCGGAACAGGATATAATTGCTTAAAACGTTTAGAAGGAGTAAATGAATTACCCAATCTATCCCATTCCTTAGCAACTACTGCAGAAATAGCATTAGGAACAGGAAAGACTTCTGGAATAACCGCAGGAGCTTTAAAAACCTTATCTAAACGTATAGAATTAGTATCAAGAGGACTAGAATCCTCTATTTCTAAAGCAATTAGTACTTCTTTAAGTAAAGAGCGAATAAATTCCATCTTAAATAAATATGAAGATTTATCAGCATCAATCTCTGAGACAGAATCCTCTGAACCAGAAGAGTCCAAAGAATCAGAATGATGGTGTTCATTTAAAAATTCATCTGTAGAAAGAGAAGATTTAAAAGACTTTTTACGTTTACTAGAAGGAGAAATAACAGACAAAGCCTTCTTTATGGATTCAGAAACAAAATCTCTTATGTTATCAGGAACATTCTGCACCTTAGATGTTGAGGGAACTGCAACAGGCAATGGTACATCACTAAAGGAAATATTATCTGCATTAACAAGTTTGTCATGACATTTAATACAAACAACAGCTGGAGGAATAGCTACCAAAAGTTTACAGCAGATACACTTAGCTTTGGTAGATCCAGCAGGCAGAGGTTTTCCTGTAGTATCTTCTGGCTCAGATGCAACGTGAGACATCTTGCAATATGTAAGAGAAAAAACAACATATAAAGCAAAATAGATCAAATTCCTTATAAGACAGTTTCAGGAATGGGAAAAAAATGCCAAACATCAAGCTTCTAGCAACCAGAAGCAAATGAAAAATGAGACTGAAATAATGTGGAGACAAAAGCGACGCCCATATTTTTTGGCGCCAAAAAAGACGCCCACATTATTTGGCGCCTAAATGCTTTTTGCGCCAAAAATGACGCAACATCCGGAACGCCGACATTTTTGGCGCAAAATAACGTCAAAAAATGACGCAACTTCCGGCGACACGTATGACGCCGGAAACGGAAATGAATTTTTGCGCCAAAAAAGTCCGCGCCAAAAATGACGCAATAAAATGAAGCATTTTCAGCCCCCGCGAGCCTAACAGCCCACAGGGAAAAAGTCAAATTTTTGAGGTAAGAAAAAATATGATAATTAAAGCATAATCCCAAATATGAAACTGACTGTCTGGAAATAAGGAAAGTTGAACATTCTGAGTCAAGGCAAATAAATGTTTGAATACATATATTTAGAACTTTATAAATAAAGTGCCCAACCATAGCTTAGAGTGTCACAGAAAATAAGACTTACTTACCCCAGGACACTCATCTACATGTTTGTAGAAAGCCAAACCAGTACTGAAACGAGAATCAGTAGAGGAAATGGTAAATATAAGAGTATATCGTCGATCTGAAAAGGGAGGTAAGAGATGAATCTCTACGACCGATAACAGAGAACCTTATGAAATAGACCCCGTAGAAGGAGATCACTGCATTCAATAGGCAATACTCTCCTCACATCCCTCTGACATTCACTGCACGCTGAGAGGAAAACCGGGCTCCAACTTGCTGCGGAGCGCATATCAACGTAGAATCTAGCACAAACTTACTTCACCACCTCCCTTGGAGGCAAAGTTTGTAAAAACTGATTTGTGGGTGTGGTGAGGGGTGTATTTATAGGCATTTTAAGGTTTGGGAAACTTTGCCCCTCCTGGTAGGAATGTATATCCCATACGTCACTAGCTCATGGACTCTTGTTAATTACATGAAAGAAATATATAATTAAACTAAGTTAAATGAACAAAAACATTTGCTAAACAGCATTATAAACCTAACAAAATAATCACAACACAGATTTCACTTGCATTTTTCTGTAAACAGTTCTTTCTATGCATTTCAATCTGGACTGATTTATAGACAGGAAGATCTTGTTTTCTTTTGAAATTTGCTTGAGAGCTCAGGTCTGGTTAAACTGATAAATTTCAGCTTGCTTGGCTTTGCTACAACACAAGCGGACAGCTCCAAATACTGGCTATTTTAATAAATGCACTGCTTCTCAATGCTTTTCAATAGCAGTCACATGACTGGAAAAAAAGGTTGTTATTATGAAACGGTGTAAATTGAACCGTTGTAAAACGAGGGCCACCTGTATGTAGATTTGTCAGTGTCAATGTCTGAGGAAGGATCTTCTGTATCAGATAGATCCTCATCAGAAGAGGATAAATTATTATGTTGTTGGTCATTTGAAATTTCATCAACTGAATGAGAAGTTTTAAAAGACCTTTTACGTTTATTAGAAGGTGGAAATGCAGACAAAGCCTTCTGGATAGAATCAGAAACAAATTCTTTAAAATTCATAGGAATATCATGTACATTAGAAGTTGAAGGAACTGCAACTGGCAATGTACTATTACTGATGGACACACTATCTGCATGTAAAAGTTTATCATGACAACTATAACAAATGACATTCGGCGAAATAATTTCCACAATCTTACAACAAATGCACTTAGCTTTGGTAGAACCGATGTCAGGCAGCAATACTCCAGCAGAAACTTCTGAGGCAGGATCAGATTGAGACATCTTGCAAAATGTAAAAGAAAAAACAACATATAAAGCAAAATTATCAATTTCCTTATATGACAGTTTCAGGAATGGGAAAAAATGCCAATAGCATAGCCCTCTGATAGAGAAAAAGGCAGGAGGCAAACATCAATGGGGTATTGAAAGAATGAAAAAGTTTGGCGCCAAGTATGACGCACAACGTAACTGAAATTTTTTTTGGCGCCAACAATAACCGGAAATGACACACTCGCGTCACTAATGACGCAACCGTGTGTAAGGCTTCGGCGTCAACTATGATGCCGGAAATGACGAAGTTGCGCCAGACGTATTTTTCGCGCCAAAAAAATTCTTGCGCCAAGAATGACGCAATAAAGTCTAGCATTTGACACACCCGCGGGCCTAATACCACCCGCAATTTGAAAGAATTAGTCAATTGAAAAAAAGACTAAACCCCAGGTAAGAAAAAAATTTCTTAAAAAAATGTTTTTATTCCCCAAATATGAAACTGACAGTCTTCAGAAGGAAATACATGAACCTGACTCATGGCAAATATAAGTACAATACATATATTTAGAACTTTATATAAATGCATAAAGTGCCAAACCATAGCTGAGGTGTCTTAAGTAATAAAAAACATTCTTACCAAAAGACACCCATCCACATATAGCAGATAGCCAAACCAGTACTGAAACAGTTATCAGTAGAGTAATGGTAAATTGAGAGTATATCGTCGATCTGAAAAGGGAGGTAGGAGATGAGTCTCTACGACCGATTACAGAAAACCTATGAAATAGACCCCCGTTAGGGAAATCATCGTATTCAATAAGCGATACTCCCTTCACGTCCCTCTGACATTTCCTTTACTCTGAGAGGAATCGAGCTTCAACAATGCTGAGAAGCGCATATCAACGTAGAAATCTTAGCACAAACTTACTTCACCACCTCCATAGGAGGCAAAGTTTGTAAAACTGAATTGTGGGTGTGGTTAGGGGTGTATTTATAGGCATTTTAAGGTTTGGGAAACTTTGCCCCTACTGGTAGGATTGTATATCCCATATGTCACTAGCTCATGGACTCTTGCCAATTACATGAAAGAAACGGTCCTTGAGACAGAATGTCTGGTCTTAGAGGAAGTGGCCAAGACTGGCAACTGGACATAAGAACAAGATCCGCATACCAAAACCTGTGAGGCCACGCTGCTGCTATCATAAACACATATTGTATGATTGTTCCATAATGATCTTGGAGATCACTTTTGGAAGAAGAACTAAAGGCGGAAAGATATAATCAGGTTGGTAACTGCTAAAGCATCCACCAACTCCTGGGAAGTTTCTTGTTTAGATGAGAAGCCATCAGATCTATTTCTGGAAGACCCCACATCTGTACAATCTGACAAAATACATCTGGATGGAGAGACCTCTCCCCCGGATGTAAGGTCTGACGGCTGAGATAATCCGCTTCCCAATTGTCTACACCTGAGATATGCACCGCAGAAATTAGACAAGAGCTGGATTCTGCCCAAGAAAGTATCCAAGATACTTATTTCATAGCTAGGGGACTGCGAATCTCACAGTTGTGATATTGTCCGTCTGAAAACAAATGAATGGTTCTCTCTTCAATAGAGGCCAAACCTGAAGAGCCCTGAAAATAGCACAGAGTGCTAAAATATTGATTGGTAACCTCGCCTCTTGAGATTTCCAAACCCCTTGTGCTGTCAGAGATCCCCAGACAGCTCCCCAACCTGAAAGACTTGCATCTGTTATCACATTCCAGGTAGGACGAACAAAAGAGGCCCCCTGAATTAAACTAGGATGATCTAACCACCAAGTCAGAGAGTTGAATGTTGGGATTTAAGTATATCAATTGTGATATTCGAGTATAATCCCTGCACCATTGATTCAGCATACAAAGCTGTAGAAGTCTCATGTGAAAACGAGCAAAGGGGATCGCATCCGATGCTGCCGTCATGAGACTTAAAACTTCCATGCACATAGCCACTGAAGTGAATGAACTTACTTCACTACCTCCATAGGAGGCAAAGTTTGTAAAACTGAATTGTGGGTGTGGTCAGGGGTGTATTTATAGGCATATTGAGGTTTGGGAAACTTTGCCCCTCCTGGTAGGATTGTATATCCCATACGTCAATAACTCATGGACTCTTGCCAATTACATGAAAGAAATGTCTATTACTTTTTTCTTTTCTAGATGATTTTAAAGTTCCATTAATTTTATTTCATTAAATTTACAATGTATAACACAGTAATAGTTGGATACATTTGTAATTTAATTCCATCTGAACTGCTATTTTTAGTCACCAGTAATATAAAAGATGACTGCCCTGCAGCAATATTCCCTAAAAATAGATTTTTTTCATGCAATTTGCTGTTTGAACTTATCAATTACCTGGGTAGATCTCCTGGATTGTCTAGCTTGTCGTGACCTAGCTTTTCTTTGGGACTCTGATTCTTCATCACGAACTGGAGTGAGATATGACCTATTGTGATAAGAAAAGGGGGAAGATTGCTGTCAACCCAACCACCAAAAATTAAAGGGACAGTCTACACCAGAATTTTTATTGTTTTAAAAGATAGATAATCCCTTTATTACCCATTCTCCAGTTTTGCATAACCAACACAGTTATATTAATATACTTTTAACCTCTGTGATTATCTTTTATCTAAGCCTCTGCAAACTGCCCCTTTGTTTCATTTCTGTTGACAGACTTGCAGTTTAGCCAATCAGTGCCTGCTCCCAGATAACGTCACGTGCATGAGCACAGTGTTATCTATATGAAAAACATGAACTAACACCCTCTAGTGGTGAAAAACTGTTAAAATGCATTATGAAAAGAGGCGGCCTTTAAGGTCTAAGAAATTAGCATATGAACCTCCTAGGTTAAGCTTTCAACTAAGAATATCAAGAGAACAAAGCAAAATTGGTGATAAAAGTAAATTGGAAAATTGTTTAAAATGACATGCCCTATCTGAATCATGAAAGTTTATTTTGGACTAGACTGTCCCTTTAATTTAATGACAACTACACAAGTTTTCAATATAACATTTATGTCCTTGTGTTTGATATAAACACAAATGCCATAACCTAAGTTTAATGCAAAACTAATAATTACATGATCTGGCTGCTTAGAGCAGTGTATTTACAGATATGCTTTAAAGTGGCAGTAAACCTAGCAAATTATGTTATATGTTTCTGCACATAGTGCAGAATTATATAACATTAGCTTAGCATCAGCTTTCTAAAGCAAAGGATTAGAGATATTTTATGACAAAAATTGAATTTTACATTACGCCGCTCTTGGCTCTACTGAGCGGATCTATTTTTTACTCCTAAGCGCATCACGGGCATGCTGTCTGACAGCCGGCTCGATCCCGCTATTAAACTCAATGTAGCTTGCTCCAGCTACCAGACCAGAGTGGGAGCGAGCTACATTGAGTTTAATAGCGCAATCTGGCGCGCTGTGACTAGACAGCGTGCCCACGATGCGCTTAGGACAAAAAAACAGACCTGCTCAGTAGAGCCAGGAGCAGCGTTCTCTAAAATTACATTTTCGTTATAAAATCTCTCTAATCCTTTGCTTTAGAAAGATGTCGCTAAGCTAATGTTATATAATTCTGCACTATGTGCAGAACGATATAACATTATTTGCTAGGTCTACTGTCCCTTTAACTGGTTACAAGGGAAACATACTCACCTCCCTTATCGCACAATTGACAACTCAGATGAGTATGTTTCTTACAACACTTAATTGTAACCATTTCAGAAAACAATAGAAGATGTCCAACAAGTACGCCACAACAAAAGAAATCTCAATTATGCTTGCCTGATAATTTTCATTCATTACTTGTGGGAATTAAGAACCTGGCCACCAGGAGGAGGCAAAGAAACCCCAGCCAAAGGCTTAAATACCTCCCCCACTCCCCTCATCCCCCAGTTATTCTGACAAGGGAACAAGGAACAGTAAGAGAAATATCAGGGTATAAATGGTGCCAGAAGAATACATTTAATTTAGGTCCGCCCACCGGAGAATGGGAGGGAGCAGTGGACTCTCCTCCCACAGATGGAAATAAAATTATCAGGTAAGCATAATTTATGTTTTCCATCTTAATGGGAGGAGAGTCAACTGCATCATTCATTACTTGTGGGAACAAATACCCAAAGCTCTAGAGGACACTGAATGAAAAAGATAGGAGGCCAAAAGGAGGCGGACCCTAAACTTTCTCCCAAAAACTGCTTCTGCCGAAGCCAAAACATCAAATTTGTAAAATTTTGCAAAAGTATGTAAAGAAGACCAAGTGGCCGCCTTACAAATCTGCTCCATAGAGGCCCCGTTCTTAAAGGCCCAAGAAGAGGCCACAGCTCTAGTTGAGTGAGCCGTAATCCTCTGAGGAAGCTTATGTCCTGATCATGCACAGTGAAGAAGAAAAGGCCCTCTGCCCCTTGCGCTTCCCTGAATACACAACAAATAAAGACTAAGTCTGTCTGAACTTTTTCGTGGCCTGAAGATAAAACTTCAGAGCCCAAACTACATCCAAATTATGAAGCAACCTTTCCTTTGACAAAGAAGGGTTAGGACACAAGGAAGGAACTATTTCCGGATTGAATTTACGATTCGACACCACCTTGGGCAGAAACCCCAATCCAGCCTTATCAGCATGAAAAACCAGGTAATGAGGCACACATTGCTATGCCACTAACTCAGAGACTCTGCAAGCCGATGCAATAGCCAATAGGAATAGAACCTTCCAGGAAAGAATATTAATGTCAAGAGAATGCATAGGCTCAAACAGAGCCCTCTGCAAAATCTTAAGAAACAAGTTTAAGTTACAAGGAGGAGCAGAATGTCTAAAGACAGGCCTGATCCTAGACAGAACATAAACAAAGGACTGAATGTCAGGAAGCTCCACCAGCTTCTTGTGTAACAGTACAGATAAAGCCGAAATCTGTCCCTTTAAGGAACTGGCGGAAAGACCCTTATCCAGACCATTCTGGAGAAAGACCAGAATCCTGGATACCCTAACCTTACGCCAGGGATATCCACGTTCCTCACACCAGGACAAGTAGGTCCTCCACACCTTATGATAGATGTGATGAGTGACTGGTTTCCTGGCCTGAATGAGACTATCAATCACTCTCTCTGGAAATCCTCTATTGGCTAAGACTAGGCGTTCAATCTCCACGCAGTCAGCCTCATAGAATTGAGATTTTGGTGTAGAAAGGGACCCTGAACCAGCAGATCCCATCAACAGGGTTACTTCCATGGAGGAGACAATGACATCCCCACCAGATCCGCAAACCACGTCCTCTGTGGCCACGACGGAGCAATCAGAATAGCCGAAGCTTGCTCCTGCTTGATGCGGGCCACTACTCAAGGAAGAAGAGGCAACGGTAGAAAAATGTATAGTAGGTTAAACTCCCAGGGCACCGCTAAGGCATCTATCATCTCTGCCTGGTTGAGTCTGGACACCATGATGTCTATCTCTGGCATCCTTCTGTTGCATATCTCCACGAACACCTCGGGATGGAGAGACCATTTCCCTGAATAAATGGATTGTCTGCTGAGAAAATCCGCTTCCCAGTTGTCCACACCCGGAATGTGGATCGTTGAGAGCAAACAATTGTGGATCTCTGCCCATTCCAGGATACAAGATACCTCCCCCATAGCTAGGGAGCTTCTCGTTCCCCCCTGATCGTTTATGTAAGCCACCAAGGTGATGTTGTCTGACTGTATTCTGATGAATCGGGATGACCCCAGGAGGGGGCCAAGCCTTCAGAGCATTGAATTTCACTCGTAGTTCCAGAATATTTATCAGTAGGCTGGATTCCACTCGAATGTGCCCTGTACCTTTCTGGCACCCCAAACAGTTCCCCATCCTCATAGACTTGTGTCCGTGGTCACAATTTCCCAGGATGGTCTCAAGAAGGATGTCCCCTGAGACAGCTGTCCCGGACGGATCCACCAAGAGAGGGACTCCCTCGTTCAGTTGTCCAGAGATATCTGTTGGGAAAGATCTGAGAGATCGCCGTTCCATTGTCTCAACATGCACAACTGAAGAGGTCTGAGATGGAACCTGGCGTATGGAATGACATCTTTGCTGGATACCATAAACCCTATCACCTCCATACACCTGGCAACAGATGTCCTTCAGGAGGTCTGAAGGGCAAGACAGTTGGACGCAATCTTGCAACGTCTCATCTGTCAAGAATATCTTCATGGCTGAAGAATCTATTATCGTAACCAGGGAACTCTCTCCTTCGTTTATCTTCCATCCGTGGGATCAAAGGAGAAGAGCTCTAGAGTGATCCTCCACGAGACTGCAGGACGGAACCTGGACTAGTATATCATCCAGATAAGGAGCCAATGCAATACCTCTGGCTCTCGCTACCGCAAGTAATGCTCCCAGAACCGGCGTAAAGACTCTTGGGGCAGTCGCCAGACCAAACGGTAGGGCCACAAACTGGAAGTGTTGTTCCAGAAATGCAAATCTTAGGAACCTGAAGTAATTCTTGTGGATTGGTACCGGAAGGTAAGCATCGTTCAAATCTATTGTCACGAATTGCCCCTCTTGAACTAGGGGCAAAATCGACCTGATAGTCTCCATTTTGAACTATGGAACTGACAGAAACTTGTTTAGGCACTTTAGGTCCAGAATTGGGCGAAGCGTGCCCTCCTCCTTTGGGACCATGAAAAGTTTTGAATAATACCCCAGACCTCTTTTTGCTAGAGGGATTGGGACGATTAATCCGAGAGAGGAGAGATCCCCAAGAAAGGCATCTCTTCTCTGTACTTGATATGTTTGACAGGAGGAACCTGCCTCTGGGCGGATGGGTCTGGAACCCTATCCTGTAACCCTGGGCTATGACCTCCAGAACCCAAAAGGGTCCTGAATGTCTCTCATCCAGGCATCCGCAAAAAAAAGATAGTCTGCCCCCTACGCGATCTAGAGACGGATTGCTAGCTGCCCCTTCATGCCGATTTTGTCTCGGCGGGCTTCTTGCTCTGCTTGGATTTCTTCCAAGAGTAAGCTAGCTTCCAAGATCCCATGGACTGCTCTGACTTCGCAGCAAGCTGCTGGCGCTGAGATTTTTAAGCACGAAAGGGAGGAAAAGTAGACCCTTTAGGCTTATTCTTCTTATCCTGTGGCAGGAAAGCGCCCTTGCCACCCGTGACCGTGGATATAATAGAATCCAGGCCCGGACCGAAAAGAACCTTCCCCTTGAACGGGAGGGAAAGTAATCTAGACTTGGAAGTTATGTCAGCAGACCAAGACTTTAACTACAGAGCCCATCGGGCTAAAATAGAAAAAACTAAAATTTATGCTTACCTGATAAATTTCTTTCTTTCTTGACATGGTGAGTCCACGGATCATCAGTAATTACTGGTAACCAAGTGGTAGCATTGCAAAAATGTTCCACAGAAGCTTCATTCTTGAAGGCCCAGGAAGAAGAAACGGCCCTCGTTGAGTGAGCCATGATTCTTTCAGAAGGCTGCTGTCCAGCAGTCTCATAAGCCAAACAAATTATACTCCTCAACCATAGAGGAAGAGAAGTAGCCACAGCTTTCTGAACCATGCATTTCCCAGAGAAAACGACAAAGCAGAAGACTGGCGAAAATCCTTAGTCGCCTGCAAATAGTATTTCAACAAACGCACCACATCTAGGTTGTGCAGTAAACGCTCCTTATGAGAAGAAGGAACGATTTATTGGTTAATATTGCTATCCAAAACCACCTTAGTAAGGAAACCTAACTTAGTACGCAGAACCACCTTATCCGAATGAAAGATAAGGAGATTCACACTGCAACGCAGAGAGTTCAGAAACTCTTTAAGCAGAAGAAATTGCAACCAGAAACAAAACTTTCCAAAATAACATCTTGATATCTAAGGAATGCATAGGCTCAAACGGAGCCTGCTGAAGAACTTTAAGAACAAGGTTAAGACTCCAAGGAGGAGTAACAGGTTTGAACACAGGCCTGATACTGATCAAAGCCTGACAGAAGGATTGCACATCTGGCACAGCCACCAGACATTTATGCAATAATATAGACAAGGCAGATATTTGACCCCTCAAAGTACTCGCAGACAAACCATTCTCCAGACCTTCCTGGAGAAAAGACAAAATTCTAGGAATCCTGACTTTAATCCACGAGAAACCCTTGGATTCACACCAGTACAGATATTTGTGCCATATCTTATGGTAAATCTTTCTAGTCACAGGCTTACGAGCCTGGATCAAGGTCTCAATGACCGACTCTGAAAAACCTTGCTTAGATAGAATTAAGCGTTCAATCTCCAAGCAGTCAGCTTCAGAGAAACGAGATTTGGATGAAGGAAGGGCCCTTGAAGTAGAAGGCCCTTCCTTCCTCAGTAGAAGTATCCAAGGTGGTAGAGATAACATCTTCACTAGGTCTGCATACCAGATCCTGCAAGGCCACTCCGGTGCAATGAGGATCACCGATGCCCTCTCCTGCTTGATTCGAGCAATGACCTGTGGAAGAAGAGCAAACGGAGAATATAGGTATGCTAGACTGAAATTCCAAGGAACCGCCAGAGCATCTATCGACCCGTACCTCGGGAGCTTGGCATTCTGTCAAGATGCCATGAGATCCAGCTCCGGCTGTCCCCATTTGAGGATCAAGCTGGAAAACTCCTCCGGATGAAGTTCCCACTCCCACGGATAAAAGGTCTGTCTGCTCAGAAAATCCGCCTCCCAATTGTCCACTCCTGGAATGTGGATCGCAGATAGACAGCAATTGTGGGTCTCCGCCCACTGTATAATTTTGGCTACCTCTGCCATGGCCAAGGAACTCCGAGTTACTCTCTGATGGTTGATGTAAGCTACTGAAATATTGTTGTCCGACTGGAACCTGATAAATTGGGTTGAAGCTGAGGCCAGGCCAGACCTCAGCTCTAGAATGTTTATGGGGAGAACTGACTCCTCCTGAGACCACATCCTTGCAACGCTGGCAAAGAGAATGACTGGGGGTTGTGGGAAGGGAAGTGATACTTAACAGCTTTAATGTGGTGCTATTTGCTGCCTCCTGGTGGCCAGAAGTGATATTGCCAACAGTAATTACTGATGATCCTTGGACTCACCATGTCATTAGAAAGAAACCTGATGTTTTAGCATTCATATTTGCATCACAGGTGAACGAATGAGCTACCCTTAAGGCCTTAATTCATTCCTGTATCTCCTCGAGGGGAGTCTCCACCTCGACCATAGCTAGGAGAGGGTCACACCAAAAGGTAGCAGCCAAGCCACCACAGTGACCGCCGCTGCCAGTTGAAAAACGAACCCCGTGAGTTGAAACATCTTCCTCAACATGGACTCCAACTTTATATCCATGGGCTCCTTGAATGAATAAGAACTATCCTTGAGCGGACTACTCGTTCTCTTAGCAAGTGTGGAGATAGCACCATCCACCTTAGGAATGGCCCCCACAGCTCAAGCTGAGAGTCCGGAACGGGGCACAGTTTCTTAAAAGAGGTAGAAGGAGAAAAAGGACGAACCAAGCTTCTCCCATTCATTCTTAATAATATTAGCCATTTTAATGGGGACCGGGAAAGTCTGAGGCGCCACCCTGTCTTCAATAAAACCTATCTGGCTTAGGGATCGAAGGTTCCTCTGGAAGTTTCGGTTAAGGAACCTCCAGCATAAACAAGCACCTCTCAGCAGAAAGCGCAAATGCTCCATCTTAAATTTTAAATCTGGCTCCTCCACAGACGGAGGTCTATAACTCACTGATTCCATCCCAGAAAGAATGTCCTCCGAAGAGTCGGAGTCGTCATCAGCTGATAATATGTCTGCGACATCCAGCGGAGTAGATGACCCCTGGGACGGATAGCTATGTTTCACCTTTCGCTTAACAGGGCGTGCTAAGGCATTGAAGGCCGCAGAAACCGCCGTTTGTAACTAATCAGCAAAATCTGGCGGCCAAAGGGCCCCTCGTGCGGGAGGATTAGTAGTGCCCCGGGGAGCTGCATGTGCAATCGGAGATGAGTGTACGGAACGCACCTCTCGGGACGGAGAACCCTCAGAGGTGGACGGCTCAGTTGTACTAAATATCTTATTCTTTTTAGATATTGCAATTTTATCGAAGCATGTGGAACAGAGTTGAGCAGGCGTATCGACCAGAACCTCCTCACAATAGACACAGATAATAGGTTTAGATAAGCAGACAAGGACTTCAGCCAGAGCAACCGACTGGTTTGAACTGAGGACCCAGAAATCTTAGCATTCAGGCGAATAATCTGCATCTTTGCATCACAGATAAAAGAATTAGCAATCCTCAAGACTTTAATTCTCTCTTGGATAACTTCGAGGGGACCCTTCACCTCGATTAAATCCGCTAAGGAATTGCACCAGTAGGCCACAGCTCCAGCAACCGAGACAACAGCTGCTGCCGGTTGAAACTGGTATCCTGTATGCTGAAACAGTTTTCTGAGAAAAGTCTCAGTCTTCTTATCCATCGGCTCTCTGAATAACAAGCTATCCTAAAGTGGGATAGTAGTACGCTTGGCTAGCGTGGCGATAGTGCCATCCACCTTGGGGACAGAACCCCACAACTCCAGCTGAGAGTCCGGGAATCCTTTTCCAGCTGAGAGTCCGGGAATCCTTTTTTTATAGGCAGACGAAGGGGAAAAGGAAGATCCAATTCTGTCCCATTCGTTCTTAATAATGTTCTCCATTTTTACAGGTACAGGAAAAGTTAGTGGTGCTACCCTGTCCTTGCACACTCTGTCTAATTTAGGGATCAAAGGTACATCAGGCAACTTGGCCTCCGGTACCTCTAATATTAACAGAACCTCCTTTAGAATAAAGCGTAAGTGTTCTATTTTAAATCTAAAGGCTGGCTTCTCAGCAGCCGGAGGCCTAGAGGTAGCAGACTCCGATCCAGAAAGTTCACCCTCTGAAGACTCAAGAGTGTGACCCATCCTAAGATACTTGAAAAACAGACAAATCTAATAAAACACCGGATGACCCCTGGACCGGAGAGCTATGTTTAACCTTTCGCTTCCACTTTGCAGGGCGAGGTAAAGCACTAAGAGTGTCAGACACCACCGTCTTTCACTGTGTGGTAAAGTCTGACGGTAAAAGGCTCACTCCAGATGGAGGATCAGGCATGCTACGGGAAGCTGCATGTGATGAGGGAGATGACTGATGGGTATGCACCTCACAGGATGGCGAAGTCCTCAGAGGTGGACGGCTCAGTAGTACTAAAGGTGTTAACCTTCTTAGACATATTATCAAGTATTTGTAGAGCGCCAACAGATTCCGCAGCGCTGTGAACATAGTTGGTGTACAGGATAGCTTTGTAGGGGTCAAGTGGGTAGAGGGCCCTTTTTGATGCATACGGAATATAGTTGAGAGGGCCTCCTCACAATATAGACAGGTATTACTATTAGGGATAGCGGAAATACCTAGAGCATATCAGAATCCACCATAGCTTGCGCTAATAACAGTAGGTCATAGAATAAATTATCTTTAATTTCTCACAAAATGGCACCTTTATACTCCAATTGACTAGGGCACTCACCACCTCCTAGACCCAGGCAACAAAGAAACAAACGTCTTCTCCGACAGCTAGCTCGGTCAGGAAAGGGAAAATGAAAGTGTGACTACACCCAGTCACGTGGTGCGTAAGACAAAACCGCCCCTGCTATGAGAAAAAGCGCACCAATCTCCAAGCTGTGCAGCATTCAAAAAGAAAGTAAAAACCAGTGTGTTCCGTTACCACATAACAGTCTATAAGCCCAATAAATCTCCACATAAAGCAGCATAAATCAACGTATCACATTTGATCAATCCCCACTGTTCAATAATCCCCTTCAGGAGGCATTAACCCAAGATTCTATTTAAGATAAAAGGAGCCACACTGTGACCCTGTCGTCTAGCGTTTTCAACATATGTAAAAATGTAAACGATCTTACCAGAATCCATGCTGTGGAACAGAAACACAGCCTCTCAAGTGTGACAGTCTTGCAGCATCGCTCCTATCATGGACTTGGGTGAAGAAAAAGCAGACAGTAAAACTCGTCAACACTGGTTGCTTAAGGAGCTGTTAGCAGGCAGTCTGGATGGGTTCGCAGAAAGACTCTCCCTGCATCTCCAGACTAACTTTCGTCAATGCTCTCACCTGTACTTAAAACTCCAGTCCCATATCAAAGGGCATATACCCCTCTCCTGAGGAACAACTCCGAAATCTTCTGACATTTCTCTGCCATCCTTCTGGGACGAAAGGCAAAGAATAACTGGGGGATGGGGGAAGAGGTATTTAAGCCTCTGGCTGGGGTGTCTTTGTCTCCTCTTGGTGGCCAGATTCAGTATTTCCCAACAGTAAGGAATGAAGCGGTGGACTCTCCTTATATTAAGAAGGAAAGGTAGATTTTAATAGAGTGTGAATGCTAAAGCGGGCATAATGCACAAAACTACTTACAGCACACTATGCAAACAATGAATCTTGTGATTCACTGTTTACATTGAAGTGACTGAATAGACACTACACTGTTAAGTTGAACTACCACCCTCATTTACCATCACTCTAAACAAGTGATTTGCAACCTTTTTTTGCCATGGCACACTTTTTAACATTAAAAAATCCTGCGGCACACCACCATCCCAAAATTTTACAAAATGATACATTGTAGCCTAATACAGGATATATATATATATATATATATATATATATATATATAAATAAAAATATATACACACAATATATATATATATATATATATATACTGTATATATATATATATATATATATATATATATATATATATGTATATATATATATATATATATATATATGTATATATATATATATGTATATATATATATATATATATATATATATATATATATATATATATATATATATATATATATATATATATATACTGTATATACACACACACACTGTACTGTGCTGTCATGCCTCCTACAAACTATACATGACATACTGACATTCTTTTACAAACAATCATAATGATTGTCTGTGAATGAATGTCAATGTCATGGTTGTAAATGATGCCTGATGAGCCTGTCACATACCTCCCAATATTTCAAAATTTGAAAGAGGGACACCCCTGCACTGTTGTCAATCTGCCGCGGCACACCTGAGGATCTCTCACGGCACACTGGTTGAAAAACACAGCTCTAAACTAACACAGCAAGAAACAGACATGTTCCAAATGGATATTAAAATAAGTTTGCTAGTGTGTGTGTGTGGTAAAAATAAAAAAAACAATATCAAATATCCCAGATATTGGGGTATAGTTTATTTTTAACTTTATCAATTTAATATTGTGAAATTTTGAGCTTCTAAATACAAAACCATTTAATAAGGTTCAAAAGAAGTTAAAGGGACACTGAACCCAAATGTTTTCTTTCGTGATTCAGATAGAGCATGCCATTTTAAGCAACTTTCTAATTTACTCCTATTATCAATTTTTCTTCGTTCTCTTGCTATCTTTATTTGAAAAAGGCATTATCATGTAGCAGGTAGATAAGGTAGTGGAGGAGCATAATTCTCTGACTGCAGCTATAAGCTGCTTGTGGAGTGTTACCGATCATTTAAGAGCAGGACTTGTTAATCCGAGGTGATGGAGAGATTAGGAGACAGTGTACGGATGTCCCGGAGCTAACTTTTACCACCAAAAAGTATGCAGTAAAAAAAATCAACTTTAATGCATTATATTTTTAAGAATAAACCTAGGGAGAAAAAAAACAAACTTAAAATGCAGTATGCAGTATTTTTAATACAAATATCCATACTAGAACAACTCTTGAGGTGTATAGTAGAATCTCATAGAATGCCAAGTTTAGACTGTACAAATCCCTGTGCACTAAACATCTATCAATGCGGCAAGGAGTCTTATATTATTCTCTCCCTTCCAGATGCAAATGTCCTCTCATTTTATTTGTCTGAAATGTTTTTGTACCTGCGAAATAGAATCTCTATCCCAAGAAGATTGATTCTGTCTATTGGCAAAACCATGGCTCTTTAAGCAGTTAGCTTTTAACTAGCAAACAAGGGGGCAGACAAAACAAGACCCTTCCTTAGAGACTCAAGAGGAATAGGAAAGAAAGACAAAGGAATGAGCCTGGTGAATATCAAATTGGCGTACGATTTAAGACGTAGAAAGTGATGCATATTTAATTTTTGTTTATCTTGGTTCCCCCAAAGCAATACTCACCAGAAATGACTACAAAAAAACAGCTTTCTTCACACAATTAAGCTCTGCTACCTGCCACACAAACAGCTAATGACATGTAAGAAGTCTGCTGCTTTTCACAACTCAGAACGACATCCAACTGCCCAGAATTTAGTGACTACTCTAGTAGACAGAACCCACAAATGTTCATGAAATGAAGCCTTATAAATATGCACACACAAAAAAGGAAAATTGTGATTTTGTTTGTTAGGATGACTGCACCTCTGGAAAAATAAGTGTGTGCTTTCGAACAAAACATTTCTTTAAACTGTTGTGGTTACCCCAGATCCAGTAAAAAAAAAATGCACTGGTTTAGTTGGCTCTCAAACATAACTACTTGAAAAGGAAGATTATAAAAAATTTAACTGGAGCTTGCATCAAAGTGGTTCACAGAGAGAAACCTTGCTATTAGATTATCAGTACAACACTAGGTGCATTACACTTCAACAGCATGACGTCTTCAGTGGAAAAAACATAACTTATGCTTACCAGATAAATTCCTTTCGTTCCGGATAGGGAAAGCCCACGGCTTCATTCCTTACTGTTGGGAAATACAACACCTGGCCACCAGGAGGCAAAGACACCACAGCCAAAGGCTTAAAATGTCCCTCCTACCTCTTCATTACCCCAGTCATTCTGCCGAGTTAACAAGGAAAAGTAGGAGAAACATTACGGTATAAATGGTGCCAGAAGGATCAAATAAATAAATAGGGGACCACCCATAAACAAGAAAAAAAACGGGCAGGGGACATGGACTCTGGTAAGCATAAATTATGTTTTCCTTCCTAAGATAAGGGAGAATCCACGGCTTCATTCCTTACTGTTCGGAAAACTATACCCAAGCTCCAGAGGACACTGAATGAATAACGGGAGGGAACAAAAAGGAAGAGGCGTACCCTATTCTGAGGGCACCAAAGCCTGCAAAACGTTTCTCCCGAAAGCTGCTTCAGTCGAAGCAAAAACAGCAAACTTGTAAAATTTTGAAAAAAGTATGTAAGGAGGACCAGGTAGTCGCCTTACAAATCTGATCCATAGAGGCCTCGTTCTTAAAGGCCCAAGAGGAGGACACTGCTCTAGTGAAATGAGCCGTTATCCTCTCAGGAGGACAATGTCCCCCTGTCTCGTAAGCTAAGCAGAAGACACGCCTTAACCAAAAAGATAGGGAAGTCGAAGTAGCCTTCTGCCCCTTACGCTTCCCCGAATAGACAACAAACAAAGAGGAAGATTGTCTAAACTCCTTAGTAGCCTGAAGATAGAACTTCAAGGCACGAACCACATCCAAATTGTGGAGTAAACGTTCCTTCGATGGAGGATTAGGACACAAGTAAGGAACCACATTCTCCTGATTGATGTTGTGATCTGACACAACCTTAGGAAGAAACCCCAATTTAGTATTTTAAACTGCCTTAACGGCATGAAAAATCAGATAAGGGGGCTCACATTCCAAAGCAGAGATCTCAGAAACTCTGAGCGCAGAGGCAATAACCAATAAAAAGAGAACCTTCCAAGATCATTTAATATCAATGGAATGCAGAGGCTCAAACGGAACCTGTTGCAAAACCCGAAGAACAAGATTTAGGCTCCAAGGAGGAGCCCCAGATGTAAACACAGGTCTGATCACAATCAGAGCCTTAACAAAAGACTGCATGTCTGGAAGCTCAGCCAGTCTCTTGTGCAATAAAACAGACTGGGCCGAAATCTGTCCCTCTCAGGGAACTAGCAGAAAGGCCCTTCTCGAGCCCATCCTGGAGAAAAGATAAAAACATAATTTATGCTTACCTGATAAATTTATTTCTCTTGTGATGTATCGAGTCCAGGGAATCATCCTTACTTTTGGGATATTCTCCTCCCCTACAGGAAGTGGCAAAGAGAGCACCCACAGCAGAGCTGTCTATATAGCTCCCCCCTTAGCTCCACCCCCCAGTCATTCGACCGAAGGCTAGGAAGAAAAAGGAGAAACTATAGGGTGCAGTGGTGACTGAAAGTTTTAAAGTAAAAATATATATGCCTGTCTTAAAAAACAGGGCGGGCCGTGGACTCGATACATCACAAGAGAAATAAATTCATCAGGTAAGCATAAATTATGTTTTCTCTTGTAAGATGTATCGAGTCCACGGATTCATCCTTACTTGTGGGATACCAATACCAAAGCTTTAGGAAACGGATGAAGGGAGGGACAAGACAGGTACCTTAAACTGAAGGCACCACCGCTTGTAGAACTTTTCTCCCAAAAATAGCCTCCGAAGAAGCAAAAGTATCGAATTTGAAACATTTTGAAAAAGTATGAAGCGAAGACCAAGTCGCCGCCTTACAAATCTGTTCAACAGAAGCCTCATTTTTAAAAGCCCATGTGGAAGCCACAGCTCTAGTAGAATGAGCAGTAATTCTTTCAGGAGGCTGCTGGCCAGCAGTCTCATAGGCCAAACGGATGATGCTTTACAGCCAAAAGGAAAGCGGTAGCGGTAGCCCTTTGACCTCTCCGTTTACCAGATTAAACAACAAACAAAGAAGATGTTTGACGGAAATCTTTAGTTGCTTGTAAGTAGAACTTTAAAGCACGAACCACATCAAGATTGTGTAACAGACGTTCCTTCTTAGATGAAGGATTAGGACACAAAGAAGGAATCACAATCTTGATTGATATTCTTATTAGAAACAACCTTAGGAAGAAACCCAGGTTTGGTACGTAAAACCACCTTATCTGCATGGAAAACAAGGTAAGGTGAATCACATTGTAAAGCATATAGCTCAGAAACTTTTCGAGCCGAAGAGATAGCTACTAAAAACAAAACTTTCCAAGATAGAAGCTTAATATCTATGGAATGCATAGGTTTAAACGGAACCCCTTGAAGAACTTTAAGAACTAAGTTTAGGCTCCATGGCGGAGCAACAGGTTTAAATACAGGCTTGATCCTGACCAAAGCCTGACTAAATGCTTGAACGTCTGGAACATCTGCCAGACGTTTGTGAAGTAGAATAGACAAACCAGATATTTGTCCCTTTACGGAACTAGCAGATAATCCCTTCTCCAAACCTTCTTGGAGAAAAGACAATATTCTAGGAATCCTAATCTTACTCCACGAGTAACCTTTGGATTCACACCAATAAAGATATTTGCGCCAAATCTTATGATAGATCTTCCTGGTGACAGGCTTTCTAGCCTGAATCAGGGTATCGATGACCGACTCAGAGAAACCATGCTTTGATAGAATCAGGCGTTCAATCTCCAAGCAGTCAGACGCAGAGAAATTAGATTTGGATGCGTGAACGAACCTTGGATTAGAAGGTCCCGCCTCATTGGCAGAGTCCACGGTGGAACCGAGGACATGTCCACTAGGTCTGCATACCAAGTCCTGCGTGGCCACGCAGGTGCTATCAGAATTACCAAAGCTCTCTCCTGCTTGATTCTGGCAACCAGACGTGGAAGGAGAGGAAACGGTGGAAATACATAGGCCAGATTGAAGGACCAAGGCACTGCTAGAGCATCTATCAGTACCGCCTTGGGATCCCGGGACCTGGACCCGTAGCAAGGAGACGCCATCAGATCCAATTCTGGTGTGCCCCATAGCTGAATTAGCTGGGCAAATACCTCCGGATGGAGTTCCCACTCCCCCGGATGAAAAGTCTGACGACTTAGAAAATCCGCCTCCCAGTTCTCTACTCCTGGTGTGTGGATCGCTGAGAGATGGCAAGAGTGATCCTCTGCCCACCGGATTATTTTGGTTACCTCCATCATCGCTAGAGAACTCCTTGTTCCTCCTTGATAATTGATATAAGCTACAGACGTAATGTTGTCTGACTGAAACCGGATGAATTTGGCAGCAGCAAGCTGAGGCCACGCCTGAAGTGCATTGAATATCGCTCTCGGTTCTAGAATGTTTATCGGAAGGAGAGCTTCCTCCCGAGACCATAAGCCCTGTGCTTTCAGGGAATTCCAGACTGCACCCCAGACCCATGAGATCTCAGAAAAGCCAACACGATGTCCGTGTGAGACTTGGCTAGCTGGAAAGTCGACGCCTGAATTAAGATGTCGTCTAGATAAGGCACCACTGCTATGCCCCGTGGTCGTAGAACCACCAGAAGGGACCATAGCACTTTTTTGAAAATTCTGGAAGCCGTGGCCAACCCAAAGGGAAGGGCCACAAAATGGTAATGCCTGTTTAGAAAGGCGAATCTGAGGAATTGATAATGATCTCTGTGAATAGGGATGTGTAGATACGCATCCTTTAAGTCCACGGTAGTCATATATTGACCCTCCTGGATCAAAGGTAGAATAGTCTGAATAGTCTCCATCTTGAATGATGGAACCTTGAGGAACTTGTTTAGAATTTTGAGATCCAAGATTGTTCTGAAAGTTCCCTCTTTCTTGGGAACCACAAACAGGTTTGAATAAAACCCTAGCCCCTGTTCCTCTTTTGGGACTTGGCGGATCACTCCCATGGTATATAGGTCTTCTACACAGCGTAAGAACGCCTCTCTCTTTGTCTGGTTTACAGACAATCGAGAAATGTGAAATCTCCCCCTTGGAAGGGAGCCCTTGAATTCTAGAAGATATCCCTGGGACACAATTTCTAAAGCCCAGGGATCCTGAACATCTCTCGCCCAAGCCTGAGCGAAGAGAGAGTCTGCCCCCTACTAGATCCAGTCCCGGATCAGGGGGCTACCCCTTCATGCTGTCTTAGAGGCAGCTGCAGGCTTCTTGGCCTGTTTACCCTTGTTCCAAGCCTGGTTAGGTCTCCAGATTGACTTGGATTGGGCAAAATTCCCCTCTTGCTTTGTAGCAGAGGAAGCTGAAGCGGGACCACTCTTGAAGTTCCGAAAGGAACGAAAATTATTTTGTTTGGTCCTCATCTTATTTGATCTATCCTGAGGGAGGGCATGACCTTTCCCTCCAGTGATGTCTGAAATAATCTCTTTCAGTTCAGGCCCGAATAGGGTCTTACCCTTGAAAGGAATGTTCAAAAGTTTAGATTTAGATGACACATCAGCAGACCAGGACATAAGCCATAACGCCCTGCGTGCTAAAATGGCAAAACCTGAATTTTTTGCCGCTAATTTAACCAGTTGAAAAGCGGCATCTGTAATAAAAGAATTAGCCAACTTAAGGGCCTTAATTCTGTCCATAATTTCCTCTAATGGAGTCTCTAGAGCCTCAAACCAGAAAGCAGCTGCAGTTGTTACAGGAACAATGCATGCAATAGGTTGGAGAGAAAAACCTTGATGAACAAAAATTTTCTTCAGGAGACCCTCTAATTTTTTTATCCATAGGATCTTTGAAAGCACAACTGTCCTCGATAGGTATAGTTGTACGCTTAGAAAGAGTAGAAATAGCTCCCTCCACCTTAGGAACTGTCTGCCATGAGTCCCATATGGTGTCAGATATGGGAAACATTTTCTTAAAAACAGAAGGGGGAGTGAACGGAATACCTGGTCTATCCCACTCCTTAGCAATAATATTCACAATCCTCTTAGGGACTGGAAAAACAGAGTAAACAGGAACCTCTAAGTATCTATCCATTTTAAACAATTTCTCTGGGACCACTATAGGGTCACAATCATCTAGAGTTGCTAATACCTCCCTAAGCAATAAGCGGAGGTGTTCAAGCTTAAATTTAAAGGCCGTCATATCAGAATCTGTCTGAGGAAGCGTCTTTCCTGAATCAGAAATTTCTCCCTCAGACAACAAATCCATCGCCCCTTCAGAGCATTCTGAAGGCATATCAGATACAGCTACTAAAGCGTGAGACGGCTCAGCATTTTTCCTTAACCCAGAGCTGTCCCGCTTTCCTTGTAAACCAGACAGTTTTGATAAAACCTCAGTGAGGGATGTATTCATAAATGTGGCCATGTCTTGTAAAGTAAATGAATGTGACGCACTAGAGGTACTTGGCGTCACTTGTGCGACTGTTACTGGTTGTGACACTTGGGGAGAGCTAGATGGCGAACCCTCATTTACTCCTGACTGAGAATCATCTATTGCCCTATTTTTAAGTGCTAATATATGTTCTTAATAATTTAGACACCTATCAGTACAATTGGGACACATTCTAAGAGGGGGTCCACAATGGCTTCCAAACATATTGAACAAGGATTTTCCTTGGTGTCAGACATGTTAAACAGGCTAGTAATGTAACAAGCAAGCTTGGAAAACACTGTAATCAAAGTAAATAATACTTAGAAATAAAACGGTACTGTGCCTTTAAGAGAAAAAAAGCTGCACAAGTTCTGCAAAACAGTGTAAAAAAGCAGTAAACTTAACAAAATTTTTACAGTAGTATCTTATAGCCTTAGTAACTTTGCACAGCTACGCAAATAAACAATTAACCCCCTAATGGCAAAATCGGATTGAAAAAACGTCAAAACCGGTAAAAAAAAAAAAAAAAAGACTTTCAGCACCTTGCCACAGCTCTGCTGTGGCGCCTACCTGCCCTTCAGAATGATTTGTGGGGGGAAAAAACTCTTTTACAGCCCTGAAACACAGCAGGAACCTCTAGAGAAGCAGTTGGATGTCTCTAAGGAAAAGAAACTGCGCAACTGAGGCGCGAAAATAGGCCCCTCCCACCTCACTCGATGTTTTGAGGCCTATTAGAAAAACACCTGAGTGTCTCTTAATTAACCATGTGGGTTAAAAACCCTAACAAAAGCCACAATGACCCCTTTAGTCCCTTCAAAAAACGTTATAATTGCATTTCATTTATTGAACAAACAAAAACGTTTTTTCCTAACAGTGTCACCAGTAACAAATTAGCCCTTCAAGCAAGCTGAAATTCCTATCCAAGTGTCTGAATACAGCTTACCCTTCCCTCATGGGGAAATTGCCAGCCTTTTCTAGAATAAACACAGTCTGTCTAGAAAAATATAGACTGAACATACCTCATATGCAGCTTAGCATGCAAACCGTTGCCCCAACTGAAGTTTTCCTGTACTCTTCAGCCCTTGTGAGAACAGCAGTGAATCTTAGTTACAAAGTGCTAAAATCATAATCCTCCTTGCAGAAATCTTCAACTCTTTTCTGCCAGAGAGTAAATAGTACACATCGGTACCATTTAAAATAAACTTTTGCTTGAGAAATAAAAAACTAACATTTTTGTCACCACACTCACTCTGCACTTCCTAGTTACTTAGAGTAGGCAAAGAGAATGATGGGGGGTGGAGCTAAGGGGGGAGCTATATAGACAGCTCTGCTGTGGGTGCTCTCTTTGCCACTTCCTGTAGGGGAGGAGAATATCCCACAAGTAAGGATGAATCCGTGGACTCGATACATCTTACAAGAGAAATCCAGGCAACCTTAACTCTGTGCCAGGAAAAAACACGCTCTTCACACCAGAATAATTAGGTCCTCCACACCTTGTGGTAGATACACCAAGTAACTGGTTTACAAGCTTGAATAAGAGCATCAATTACTTATCTGAGAAACCTCTCTTGGCTAAGACTAAGTGTTCAATCTCCACGCAGTCAGCCTCAGAGAACCTAGATTTTGATGAACAAATAGACCTTGTATCAGCAGGTCTCTGCGACAAGGTAACTTCCATGGAGGAGATAAGGACATCCCCACTAGAACCACGTCCTTCGCAGCCACGGTGGAGCAATCAGGATAACCGATACCCGCTCCTACTTGATGGGGGCCACCACTCATGGAAGAGACGGTAATGGAGGAAAAAAAGGATATGAGTTTGAACCTCCAGAGCACTGCTAGTGCATCTATTAGATCCGCTTGGGGATCCCTCGGCCCATACCTGGGTAGCTTGTTATTGAGCCTCTGCATTCACAGGACGCCATGAGATCTATCTCCGGCATCCCCCATTTGCTGCATATCTCTGCAAACACCTCGGGATGGAGAGACCATTCCCCTGGATGGAAGGATTGTCTGCTGCTGAGAAAATCCACCTCCCAGTTGTCCACACCCAGAATGTGGATCACTGACAGCAAAAAGCTGTGGGCCTCCACCCACTCCAGAATCTGAGATACTTCCTTCATTGCAAAGGAACTTCTCGTTCCCCCCTGATGGTTGATGTAAGCCAAGGTTATATTGTCTGACTGGAATCTGATAAACTGGGACGAACCCAAAAGTGGCCAAGCCTTCCAGGCCTTAAAGATTGCCTGTAGTTCCAAAATATTGATCGGGAGGGAGGACTCCAGAGTCCACAACCCCTGTGCCTTCCTGGCACCCCAAACAGCTCCCCATCCGGGTAGACTTGCGTCTTAAGAAGCATGTCCCTCGGGACAGATGATCTGGACAAAGCCACCAAGAGAGAGATTCACTTGACCAGCTGTCTAATACAATCTGCTGAGACAGATCCGGATGATCGCCGTTCCACTGCCTCAGCATGCACAGTTGTAAAGGTCCGAGATGGAACCTGGCAAAAAGAATGATGTCCATGCAGGACACCATGAGACCAATCACCTCCATACACTGAGCCACAGAGGGACTCAAGGAGGTCCGAAGGGCAAGACATGCCGAAGTTAGCTTGCAACGTCTCTGGTCTGTTAGAAATATCCTCATGGATATGGAGTCTATTATAGTACCCAGGAATTCCACCCTGGTACTTGGGATAAGAGAACTCTTTTCCAAGTTTACATTCCATCCATGTGATCGAAGAAGACTGAGAAGGGAATCCCAAAATATCGTCCAAGAATGGGGCTACTGCAATACCCTGAGTTCTAGCAACAGCTAGAAGAGCCCCCAGAACCTTTGTAAAGATTCTTAGAGCAGTAGCTTGGCCAAACGGAAGGGCAATGAACTAGAAGTGCTGGTCTAGGAATGCTGGTCTAGGAATGCAAACCTCAGGAACTGAAAGTGTTCCCTGTGGATTGGAAAATGAAGGTAAGTGTCCTTCAGATCTATATGGTCATAAACTGGCCTTCTTGAATTAAAGGAAGGATGGACCTTATCTCCATCTTGAAGGAAGGGACACTGAGAAATTTGTTTACGCACTTTAGATCCTGAATTGGGCGGAAAGTTCCCTCCTTCATTGGGACCACAAAAAGGTTTGAATAAAACCCCAAACCTCATTCTTCGATAGGCACTGGGACAATAACTCCTGAAGAGGATAGATCCCGACCGCACCCTAGAAAGGCATCCCTCTTTTCTGGTCTGGTAGACAGATTCGAGGAAAGGAATCTGCCCCTGGAAGCTATCTTGTATCCCTGAGATACCACCTCCAGGACCCACGGATCCTGTACGTCCTTGAAACAAGCCTCTGAAAAAAAAAAAAAAGAGATAGTCTGCCTCCTACACGATCCGATCCCAGATCGGGGGCCACCCCTTCATGCCGATTTGTTTTCGGCTGTCTTATTCTGCTTGGATTTATTCCAGGACTGAGCCGGCTTCCAAGTACTCTTAGGTTGTTCGGGCTTGGAGGAGGATTGTTGTCGTTGGGATTTGTCAGAACGAAAATTAGAAGATTGGCGTCCCTTAGACTTGTTCTTCTTATCTTGCCGTAGGAAGGCACCCTTGCCTACGGTAAACGTAGAAATAATGGAGTCCAGGCCTGGACCAAATAAAATCTTTCCCTTGAAGGGAAGAGAAAGGAGTCTGGACATAGAAGTCATATCAGCAGACCAAGACTTCAACCAGAGCGCCCGGCGGGCTAGTACCACAAAGCCAGAGGCCTTTGCATTTAGGCGAATAATTTGCATGTTCGCATCACAGATAAAAGAATTAGCAATTCTCAGAGCTTTAATTCTGTCTTGTATATCCTCGAGGGGAGACTCCACCTCGATGAGCTCCAACAAAGAGTGGCACCAGTAGGTAGCCGCCTCGGCAACCGCGGCAACTGCAGCCTCCGGTTGAAATAAAAATCCTGTATGTTGAAACATCTTTCTCAGAAAGGTTTCCATTTTCTTTTCCATCGGCTCTCTGAACGAAGAACTAGCCTCAAGAGGTATAGTAGTACGTTTAGAAAGCGTAGAGATAGCACCATCCACCTTAGGAATGGAGCCCCACAAATCCAGTTGAGAGACCGGGAACAACTGTTTAAAAGTAGACGAGGGGGAAGAGGAAGAACCAATTATTTCCCATTCGTTCTTAATAATGTTAGCCATCTTAACTGGCACAGGTAAAGTCAAAGGAACTTTCCTGTCTTCGTAAACTCTGTCTAATTTATGTATCATAGGTTCTTCAGGCAGTGCATCCTCTGGAACCTCTAATGTAGACAGAACCTCCTTTAATAAAAGTGCTCAATTTTAAATCTAAAGGACAGTTCCTCCGCAGCAGGAGGCTTAAACGCCAAGGACTCCAACCCAGAAAGTTCAACCTCTGAAGCTACAGAGGTTAACTCATCATCGGATAACTGGGACATAATAGCTAAAGCCGATATATTTTGATGACTCCAGGTCAGGAGAGCTATGTTTACCCTTTCTCTTGCATTTGTTAAAGAGAGGTAATGCACTGAGGGCTGCAGAGACCTCCGTTTGTAACTGCACGGCAAAGTCCACAGGAAGAAGGCCCCCTCCGGATGGAGGATTAGATGTGCTACGGGGAACTGCATGTGGAGTGGATAGTGTAGCAAGGGTAGTAATCTCACGGGACGTCGAGTCCTGAGAGGTAGACAGCTCAGAGGGACTAAGAGCCTTAGCAGGCTTGTCTCCCTTCTTAGACTTTATAACTGTGTTAAGGCATGTGGAACATAATTGAGTGTGTGGGAAAACCACGGCCTCCTCACAATATAAACAGTATATAAATTAAGTAGGGGGTGCCCTTGTGTCACCAACAGTGGTCAATACCTCTAAATATGGGTATAATAGAGTATACAAGTAGAACAATAGGAGTAATGAGTGTACATTTATCTCTACCTCTCACTGCTTTGTCTCAACAATACTAGGCCATGTAGGCAACCCTGTGTGTTCTTCTATATAATCCTCTGCAGATACCCGGTTATTTACCACAGACCAGTCTTCTGGGTGACTGAAATTGATCCCAGACTGCTCCGCCTACACCACTAGGGGTGTTCGACAACATGTGAGTCTAATCGTCACACTTATTGTAAATTCTGTTCCATACAATATTGGGCCATGTAGCGCTTCTGTCTCTGTGTTGTTTACAATATAAACAGGTATGATTTAGTACAGAAGGAGTACCTTCTAACATGTCAGAGTCCTCCATAGCTCAGGTTATACCCACAGGAGGACACAAATATAAACATTTTTGGGTTTTTTTTATTATAGAAAAACAAATTATGCTTACCTGATAATTTCATTTCCATCGTGGGGAGGAGAGTCCACGGCTTCCTTCATTACTATTGGGAATTAAGAACCTGGCCACCATGAGGCAGACACACCCCAGCCAAAGGCTTAAATACCTCTCCTACTCCCCTCATCCCCCAGTCATTCTGCCGAGGGAACAAGGAACAGTAGGACAAACATCAGGGTATAAATGGTGCCAGAAGAGAAATTAAATTTAGGTCAGCCCACCGGAGATACGGGCGGGAACCGTGGACTCTCCTCCCCACGATGGAAATTAAATTATCAGGTAAGCATAATTTATGTTTTCCATCTAAAGGGGAGGAGAGTCCACGGCTTCATTCATTACTATTGGGAACATATATCCAAGCTCTAGAGGACACTGAATGAAACCGGGATGGTAAAAGGTGGACCCTAATCTGAGGGCACCACAGCCTGTAGAACCTCTCCCCCAAAAGCCGCTTCCGCAGACGCAAAATCGTCTAATTTGTAAAAATTTGTTAAAGTGTATAAGGAAGACCAGGTAGCTGCCTTACAAATTTGATCCATAGAGGCCTCATTCTTGAAGGCCCAGGACGAAGCCACAGCTCTAGTTGAATGAGCCGTGATCCTCTGAGGAGGCTTATGTCCCTCTGTCTCATAAGCCAAGCTAATCAAGATCCTCAGCCAAAAAGACAAAGAAGTAGCAGAAGCCCTCTGACCCCTGCGCTTCCCTGAATACATGACAAAAAGAGATGTAGATTGTATGAAGTCCTTTGTAGCCTAAAGATAGAACTTCAGGGCACGTACCACATCTAGATTATGAAGTAACCGCTCCTTTGAAGAAGAAGGGTTAGGGCACAGAGAAGGAACAACTATTTCCTGATTGATGTTACGATTGGACACCACCTTGGGAAGAAATCCCAAGCCGGTGCGAAGAACAGCCTTATATGAATGAAAAACCAGATAAGGTGGCCCATGTTGCAAGGCCGCCAGTTCAGAAACTCAGCGAGCCGATGCAATGGCCAACAAGAAAAGAACCTTCCAGGACAGAACCTTAGTGTCAAGGGAATGCATAGGTTCAAACGAGACCCTTTGCAAAACCCTAAGGACCAAGTTCAAGCTCTATGGGGGAGCAGACTGCTTAAAGACAGGCCTGATTCGAGACAAATTTCAAGGGAAATAATTACACTGACTGCAGTAAAAACTGCAGGCAAGTAATTGTATACAGCTGCGCTGTCACAGAGACAGCTGAATATGTGTAGTAACCTGGCTAGTACGTAAACTTCAATTGAAGGTGGTACAAAGTGTAGACATATAATCTAACATTTAATTAAAAAAAAAATAGAATAAATGCAAGAAATGTAACACAATATTAAGAACAGATGCATCATAAATAAAATTACAGTAATTTCATATATAGTCTCACAATTCATAATATAAAATTTGACAATACATGAATAGCAGGTGAATAGCAGCAAGCAAAAGGATTACAGCTCAAGCTTAATGTATAGACAGATAGGCTGAAAGTCTTTTTGGCAAGCAAGATTGTCTTGATGTGAGCAAGAAGTCTTTTGGGTAAGCGAAAAGAGCGTGTATTTCTCAAGCAGGATGGTGTCTTGGTTAGTTGTTATTAATGTTTCTCAGGAACCTCCTATACTCTCAGGGAGGGATTGCAGTGAATCCGATCGAGTTCAAAGGAGATTCGCTGAGTTCCCTGACATTCAATGCTTTGTTCAGGCTTTGTCTCGAATCAGGCACAAATTTTACAAGCCACAGCGCTGAGAAAGGCTTTGCTAAGCCGAAACGCGTTCTGTATTGTGACCGCTTTGGGTTTCAGTAGACCCTGCAAGTCTGACGGCGTGAGAGTTCTTTGAACTCGATTGAATTCACTGCAATCCCTCCCTGAGAAGTATAGGAGGTTCCTGAGAGACTAATGGCATCCGGAGAGAAACCCCTGGAGATCAACTATTGGCAACCTGTGCAAGTACACCTTGCCATTTGAACTTTACAGCTGTTTTAAAGGAATTCTCTATCCTTTTAGTCCGCATTCTACAGCTTTGTGCAATCCTGCAATTAGCGAAACATTAATAACAACTAACCATCCTGCTTGAGAAATATACGCCCTTTTCGCTTACCCAAAAAGGAAATTTATGCTTACCTGATAAATCGATTTCTTCTACGATACGACGAGTCCACGGATTTCATCCTTACTTGTGGGATATTATCCTCCTGCTAACAGGAAGTGGCAAAGAGCACCACAGCAGAGCTGTATATATATAGCTCCTCCCTTCCCTCCACCCCTAGTCATTTGACCGTTTAGGAAGACAAAGGAAAAGCTAAAAGGTGCAGAGGTGACTGAAGTTGTAAAAATAAAATATAATCTGTCTTAAATGACAGGGAGGGCCGTGGACTCGTCATATCGTAGAAGAAATCAATTTATCAGGTAAGCATACATTTCCTTTTCTTCTACAAGATACAACGAGACCACAGATTTCATCCTTACTTGTGGGATACAATACCAAAGCTACAGGACACGGATGAAAGGGAGGGACAAGACAGAAACCTAAACGGAAGGCACCACTGCTTGAAGAACTTTTCTCCCAAAAACAGCCTCAGAAGAAGCAAAAGTATCAAATTTGTAAAAAGTATGAAGGGACGACCAAGTCGCAGCCTTACAAATCTGTTCAACAGAAGCATAGTTATTAAAGGCCCATGTGAAGTAAAACTTCAAGGCACGGACCACGTCCATGTTATGTAACAGACGCTTCTTCTTAGAAGGATTAGGACACAAGGAAGGAACAACAATTTCATGATTAATATTCTTATTTGAAACAACCTTAGGAAGAAATCCAGGTTTGGTACGTAAAACCACCTTATCAGAATGAAATATAAGATAAGGCGAATCACATTGTAACGCTGAAAGCTCAGAAACTCTTCGAGCAGAAGAAATAGCAACTAAAAACAGAACTTTCCAAGATAACAATTTAATATCTATGGAATGCATAGGTTCAAACGGAACCCCTTGAAGAACTCGAAGAACTAAATTCAAACTCCAGGGAGGAGTAATTGGTCTAAATACAGGTTTAATTCTAGATAGAGCCTGACAAAAAGACTGAACATCTGGCACATCTACCAAACGTTTGTGAAGTAAAATTGACAAAGCAGAAATTTGTCCCTTTAAAGAACTTGCTGATAACCATTTTTCTCTAATCCTTCTTGGAGAAAGGAGAGAATCCAAGGAATCCTAACTTTTCTCCATGAGTAACCCTTGGATTCACACCAATAAAGATATTTACGCCATATCTTATGATAGATTTTTCTAGTGACAGGCTTTCAAGCCTGTATCAAAGTATCGATGACCGAATCAGAGAATCCTCGCTTAGCTAAAATCAAGTGTTCAATCTCCAAGTAGTCAGCTGCAGAGAAATTAGATTTGGATGTTGGAAAGGACCTTGAATGAGAAGGTCCTGTCTCAAAGGAAGTTTCCACGGTGGCAGAGAGGACATGTCCACTAGATACGCATACCAAGTCCTGCGTGGGCACGCAGGCGCTATCAGGATTACTGAAGCTCTCTCCTGTTTGATCCGAGCAATCATGCGTGGAAGGAGAGGAAACGGTGGAAACACATAAGCTAGGCTGAACGACCAAGGCACTGCCAAGGTGTCTATCAGTTCGGCCTGGGGATCCCTCGACCTGGATCCGTAACGTGGAAGCTTGGCATTCTGACGAGATGCCATCAGATCCAGTTCCGGTCTGCCCCTTTGGCGAATTAATGAGGCAAACACCTCCGGATGGAGTTCCCACTCCCCCGGATGAAAAGTCTGACGACTTAGAAAATCCGCTTCCCAGTTTTCTACTCATGGGATGTAGATTGCCGACAGATAACAAGAGTGGGCCTCCGCCCATCGGATTATCTTGGATACTTCTATCATCGCTAAGGAACTCCTTGTTCCCCCTTGATGATTGATATAAGCCACAGTCGTGATGTTGTCCGACTGGAATCTGATGAATTTGGCCGAAGCCGAATGAGGCCATGCCTGAAGCACATTGAATATTGCTCTCAGTTCCAGAATATTGATTGGAAGTAGAGACTCCACCTGAGTCCAAACACCCTGAGCCTTCAGGGAATTCCAGACTGCACCGCAGCCCAGAAGACTGGCGTCCGTTGTCAGAAATTAAAAGCGCACAATTTTTTCCAAACTGCCTAAAAACTTTAAATAACGCTATCTAATTAGCTACACATATATAATAGTGCCAAAAATTATTGCACCCTAGGAAGCGGTTTAGCCATAAGCCATGTGGTCCCCAAAACACAACCTCATAAAACAGCCATATAATTGTTTATCTATAAATAAAAACAAAACCGTTAAAGCTGCCTCTCCCAGTGTATCTGATAAATGCTGCAATAAGCCCTTTGCTGCATTAAGCCCAGTACTATGTTAATAAATAATACATACAGGTTTTTCAGAAATACCCTCTGCTTCAACAGGTCTACTGCTTACCCCTTCCCTTGCAGGGAAATAATGTCAGCCAGTTCTGATACACTAAGTCTTCTCAGAAATAAAAGACTGAACATACCTCAATGCAGCTTGTAGCATGAAACCGTTCTCCACACTGAAGATTTATCTTGTACTACCTTCAGAAGCTCTGTGGGAACCAACATGGATCTTAGTTACATCCGCTAAGATCATCAACCTCAGAGCAGAATTCTTCTTCTATATTATCCCTGAGGAAAATAGTACTCACCGGTACTTGAAGCAACTAAAACTAACACCTCACTTTACCTCTTCCTAGTACTAAACACAGGCAAAGAGAATAACTGGAGATGGAGGGAAGGGAGGAGCTATATATATACAGCTCTGCTGTGGTGCTCTTTGCCACTTCCTGTTAGCAGGAGGATAATATCCCACAAGGATGAAATCCGTGGACTCGTCGTATCTTGTAGAATACATTTTGCTCACATCAAGACAATCTTTCTTGCCAAAAAAGACTTTCAGCCTATCTGTCTATACATTAAGCTTGAGCTGTAATCCGTTTGCTTGCTGCTATTCACCTTTAGGTCATGAACTGTCAAATTTTATGTTATGAATTGTGAGACTATATATGAAATTACTAATATTTTTATTTATGATGCATCTGTTCATAATATTGTGTTAAATTTGTTGCATTTATTCTATTATTTTTTTTTATTAAATGTTAGATTATATGTCTAGACTTTGTACCACCTTCAATTGAAGTTTACGTACTAGCCAGGTTACTACACACATTCAGCTGTCTCTGTGACAGCGCAGCTGTATACAATTACTTGCCTGCAGTTTTTACTGCAGTCAGTGTAATTATTTCCCTTCAAATTTCTGTTCAAATAAGGAGGAAGGGATTCCTTGTTTATATACAGCTGCTTTGTGTGTTCACTCTCAGCGCTGTGGCTTGTAAAATTTGTGCCTGATTCGAGACAAAGCCTGAACAAAGGATTGAATGTCAGGGAACTCAGCGAGTCTCCTGTGTAACAAAACGGATAATGCTGAAATCTGTCCCTTTAAAGAACTAGCGGCAAGTTTCTTCTCTAAACCTTCTTGAAGAAAGGACAGAATTCTGTAAACCCTTACCTTGTGCCAAGGGTATCCATGTTTCTCACACCAGGACAAGTAAGTCCTCCACACCTTATGGTAGATGCGCCGAGTGACTGGCTTCCTTGCCTGAACTAGAGTGTCTGACACTTTCAGAAAAAACTCTTGGCTAGGACTAAGCGTTCAATCTCCACGCAGTCAGCCTAAGAGAATCGAGATTCTGATGTTGGAAAGGACCTGGTTCCAGCAGATCCCTGCAACAGGGTAACCTCCATGGCGGAGAGGATGACATCCCCACCAGATCCGCAAACCATGTCCTCTGTGGCCACGAAGGAGCAATCAGAATTGTCGACACTCTCTCCTACTTTATGCGTGCCACAATACGAGGTAGAAGTGGTAAGGGAGGAAAAATGTACGCTAGATTGAACCCCCAAAGCACCGCTAATGCATCTATTAGTTCTGCCTGGGGGTCCCTCGACCTCGACCCGTAACGGGCAAGTTTGCAATAGAGTCTGGACGCCATGAGATCTATTCTCCGGCGTCCCCCATCTGAGACAAATCTCCACAAACACCTCGGGGTGAAGAGACCATTCCCCCGGATGGAATGTTTGCCTGCAGAGGAAGTCCGCTTCCCAGTTGTCCACAACCAGGATGTGGATCGCCGAAAGCGAGCAGTTGTGGGCCTCCGCCCATTGCAGTATCGGAGACACCTCCCTCATTGCGAGAGAGCTCCTCGTACCCCCCTGATGGTTGATGTAAGCCACCAAGTTAATGTTGTCCGTCTGAAACCTTATCCATTGTAGATCGCTCAAAGTTCCAGATTTATCGGTAAAAGGGACTCCAGCCGAGACCATTTTCGATGTGCCATTCTGGCACCCCAAACAGCTCCCCATCTCGCCAAACTCGCGTCCGTGGTCACAATCTCCCAGGACAGTCTCAAGAAGGATGTCCCCATGGACAGTTCTGGGCGGATCCACCAAGAGAGGGAGGTCCAAACCCGCACATCCATGGATATCAGCTGTGAGAGATCTGAATGATTGTCGTTCAACTGCCTCAACATGCATAACTGAAGAGGCCTGAGATGAAACCTGGCAAATAGAATGATGTCTAAGCTGGAGACCATGAGCCCGATCACCTCCATACATTGGGCTACCGAGGGCCTCTCTGAGGATTGAAGGGCCAGACAAGGGGATGCAAGCTTCCTGCGTCTCTGATCCATGAGAAAAATCTTCATGGACACAGAGTCTATGATCGTGCCCAGAAATTCCACCCTGGTTCTGGGTACCAGGGAGCTCTTTCCGGAATTTATCTTCCAACCATCAGATTGAAGTAACAGGAGCAAAGACCTTGAATGGTCCACTGCCTGACTGAAGGACGGCGCCTGAACCAGATGTCGTCTAGATAGGGCACCACCACCACAATGCCCCTGGATCTGGTTAAAGCAAGCAGGGCCCCAAGAAATTTTGTGAAAACTCTCGGACCATTGCCAGACCGAAAGGAAGAGCCACAAACTAGAAGTGCTGGTCCAGAAATGCAAATCTTAGGAACTTGAAGTGGACCCTGTGAATTAGAACATGAAGGTAGGCATCCTTCAAGTTTATTGTCGTCATGAACTGCCCCTCTTGAACTAGGAGCAAAATAGACCCGATAGTTTCCATTTTGAACAATGGAACTGACAAAAACTTGTTTAAACACTTCAGATCCAAAATCGGGCGGAACGTGCCCTCCTTTTCAGGAACTACGAAGAGATTTGAATAATACCCTAGGACCCCTTTCTGTAAGGGGTACTGGTATGATAACACTTAGAGAGGAAAGATCCCTCACATATCCTAGAAAGGCCTCTTTCTTTTCCGGCCTTGATGACAGGTTTGACACGAGGAATCTGACCCTGGGAGGGAAGGACTTGAATCCTATCCTGTAACCCTGGGAGACAACCACCAGAACCCATGGGTCCTGAACATCCTGCAACCAGGCTTCGGAGAATTGAGATAACCTGCCCCCTACTCGGTCCGTAGACCTGTCGGGGGCAGCCCCTTCATGCCGACTTGGTCTCTGCGGGTTCTAGTTCTGTTTGGACTTGTTCCAAGACTGAGCAGGCTTCCAAGTTCCCTTGGACTGGTCTGCTCTCGCGGCGGGCTGCTGGCGCTGGGCTTTATCCGCATGAAAGGGACGAAAAGTAGCTCCTTTCAGTTTAGCTTTCTTATCACGCGATAGGAAGGCACCCTTGCCTCCCGTAACCATGGAAATGATCGAGTCCAGGCCTGGACCGAACAGAATCTTTCCTTGAAAAGGCAGGGACGGCAACCTCAATTTAGAGGTCATGTTTGCCGACCAAGATTTTAGCCACAAGGACCTGCACGCTAAAACCGAAAACCCTGACACCTTAGCATTCAGGAGAATAATTTGCAAAAGTCAGGGTGCCAGGAATCAAACTGAGACGAGAAGTGCAAAAATAATCACACCTTTATTAATAGCAAAAAATAATAAAAAGTCCACTAGTCAAACAACAAGCCAGGAGTCAAAACCAGAGCTGGTAGTCATAGGAGCCAAAGCAAATAGTCAGACGAGCTGGAATCAGGAACAAGGAAACAGCAGTCAGGAACAGCAGTCAGGAACTCTCCCAAACAGGTCTGAGACAACCCAAAGCATACTGAACAGAGGCCCTTTAAAAAATAAGTGATGACATCACAATTCTGAGACTGCATCCTGTGTCACATGGATGAGGCACACCAGTCTGGCCATAAAAGGAAGTGCAGGAAATGAGCAGCATCCCCCACAATGCACCATAGTCAGGAAGAGAGGTGAGTAAAATGGCTTTCAGCAGCACATGGCAAACACAACAGGGAAAAAACCCCGACAGCATATTGGCGTTGCAAATGAAATAATTGGCTACCTTCAAAGCCTTAATCTTTTCCTGCACCTCTTCGAAAGAGGATTCACCCTCAATCATTTCACACAGGGAATCACACCAATATGACGCAGCTCCAGCAACCCCCAGGCTACAGCTGATGCCGGCTAAAAAACAAACCCTGTGTACTGAAACATCTTTCTCAGCATGTTCTCCAACTTTTTATCCATGGGTTCTTTGTACGACGATCTATCATCTAGGGGAATAGTCGTTCGCTTAGCGAGCGTGGAGATGGCCCCATCCACCCTAGGAATGGTCCCCCACAGCTCCAACTGAGCCTCCGGAATGGGGAAAAGTTTCTTAAAGGACGAGGAAGGGGAAAAGGAAGAACCTAATAGAGCCCATTCGTTCTTGATAATGTTAGCCATCTTTATAGGAGCCAGGAAGGTCTGGGGTACCACCCTGTCTTCATAAACCTTATCTAGCTTAGGGATAGAAGTTTCCTCCAGGAGCTTTGGCTCCGGAACCTCTAGAGTAGTAAGCACTTGCTTTAGCAAAAGGCGCAAAATTTCCATCTTAAACCTATAGCCAGGCTCCTCTGCCAGAGCATTAGATGACATGGATTCCAACCCAGAAGTGGTCCTCTCCGAAGCATAGGAGTGGGCCCCGTCATCGAACCACTTTGCAGGAGCATCCAACGAAGACAAGTCCTGAGTTGGGCCGCTCTGAAAGGCCCTATGCTTGCGCTTAACAGAACGTGTTAAGGCGTGGATCACTTTAGAAACCGTCTGCAGTTGATCCACAAAATCTGGCGACCAACATATCTCTCCTGAAGGAGCAACAATCGGACCCTGGGGCGCTGCATGTGCAATAGGGGGCTCAACTTGGGAACGCACCTCATGGGACGCAGAACCCTCAGAGGTGGACGACTCAGTGGTACTAGACATTCTTTTAGTTTTAGATGTCTCGACCCTCTCAAGGCATGTGGAACATAATTGGGCAGCCTGGTCTACCGGAACTTCACAAACACAGTTATGAGATTTTGTCAAAGAGGGAGTACCCTCTAACGTGTCAGAATCCTCCATAGCTTGTGCTTTTATTAGAATAACAGAGAAACTAACAGGCACCTTTATAACCGCCAATGGCCGGGGCACTCACCACCTCCTATGAACCGGACTACAGAAACCGCTTTCTCTCCTCCGTCACAGATCAGACCGGAAATGAAGAGCCCCACACTGGTGCCTTGCAGGCCCGCCCCTGCCTAAAGGAGAAAACACGCCAAAAAAAGGCAGTGCAAAAACTCCCAGAAAAGAACCTGATAGTTCCACACATTGCCAGAGCCTCATCCTGCACAGCGCAGCAATAACACAATAAACAATATCATGTATAAACCCCCCTGTTCAATAATCCCCCTACCAGGAATATTAACCCGTGATTCTGTAAAGATAAAAGGCGCCACACTGTGGCCCTGTCTTTTAAGTTAACATTGTGTAAAAAAAAAATAAACGATCTTACCAGAATCTACGCCGTGGAACAGGAACATGGCCCTTCAAGTGTGACAGGTCATAGCAGCGCTCCTAACATGGACTTGAGAGAAGAAAGCAGTCTGCGAAACTCGTCAACGCCGATTGCTGTAGGAGCTGTTAATATGAGTCAGGATGGTTTCGCAAGAGAGACTCTCTTTGCATCTCCGGACTCTAACTTTAACCCAAGTCCGCAGTGAGAAGCCTTATAGGGCTACTTAAAAACAGAATTTATGCTTACCTGATAAATTACTTTCTCCAACGGTGTGTCCGGTCCACAGCGTCATACTTACTTGTGGGAATATCTCTTCCCCAACAGGAAATGGCAAAGAGTCCCAGCAAAGCTGGCCATATAGTCCCTCCTAGGCTCCGCCCACCCCAGTCATTCGACCGACGGACAGGAGGAAAAAATAGGAGAAACCATATGGTACCGTGGTGACTGTAGTTAGAGAAAATAATTCATCAGACCTGATTAAAAAACCAGGGCGGGCCGTGGACCGGACACACCGTTGGAGAAAGTAATTTATCAGGTAAGCATAAATTCTGTTTTCTCCAACATTGGTGTGTCCGGTCCACGGCGTCATCCTTACTTGTGGGAACCAATACCAAAGCTTTAGGACACGGATGAAGGGAGGGAGCAAATCAGGTTACCTAAACGGAAGGCACCACGGCTTGCAAAACCTTTCTCCCAAAAATAGCCTCCGAAGAAGCAAAAGTATCAAATTTGTAAAATTTGGCAAAAGTGTGCAGTGAAGACCAAGTCGCTGCCTTACATATCTGATCAACAGAAGCCTCGTTCTTGAAGGCCCATGTGGAAGCCACAGCCCTAGTGGAGTGAGCTGTGATTCTTTCAGGAGGCTGCCGTCCGGCAGTCTCGTAAGCCAATCGGATGATGCTTTTAAGCCAAAAGGAAAGAGAGGTAGAAGTCGCTTTTTGACCTCTCCTTTTACCAGAATAGACAACAAACAGAGAAGATGTTTGTCTGAAATCTTTTGTAGCTTCTAAATAGAATTTTAGAGCACGGACTACGTCCAAATTGTGTAACAAACGTTCCTTCTTTGAAACTGGATTCGGACACAAAGAAGGTACAACTATCTCCTGGTTAATATTTTTGTTAGAAACAACCTTTGGAAGAAAACCAGGCTTAGTACGCAAAATCACCTTATCTGCATGGAACACCAGATAGGGCGGAGAACACTGCAGAGCAGATAACTCTGAAACTCTTCTAGCAGAAGAAATAGCAACCAAAAACAAAACTTTCCAAGATAACAACTTAATATCTATGGAATGTAGAGGTTCAAACAGAACCCCTTGAAGAACTGAAAGAACTAGATTTAAACTCCAGGGAGGAGTCAAAGGTCTGTAAACAGGCTTGATCCTAACCAGAGCCTGAACAAATGCTTGAACATCTGGCACAGCTGCCAGTCGTTTGTGTAGTAAGACAGATAAAGCAGAAATCTGTCCCTTTAGAGAACTTGCAGATAATCCTTTATCCACACCTTCTTGCAGAAAGGAAAGATTCTTAGGAATTTTTATCTTATTCCATGGGAATCCCTTGGATTCACACCAGCAGATATATCTTTTCCATATTTTATGGTAAATCTTTCTAGTTACCGGTTTTCTGGCCTGAACCAGAGTATCTATCACAGAATCTGAAAACCCACGCTTTGATAGAATCAAGCGTTCAATCTCCAAGCCGTCAGCTGGAGGGAGACCAGATTTGGATGTTCGAATGGACCCTGAACAAGAAGGTCCTGTCTCAAAGGTAGCTTCCATGGTGGAACCGATGACATATTCACCAGGTCTGCATACCAAGTCCTGCGTGGCCACGCAGGAGCTATCAAAATCACAGAGGCCCTCTCCTGTTTGATCCTGGCTACCAGCCTGGGAATGAGAGGAAACGGTGGAAACACATAAGCTAGGTTGAAGGTCCAAGGTGCTACTAGTGCATCCACTAGAGTCGCCTTGGGATCCCTGGATCTGGACCCGTAGCAAGGAACTTTGAAGTTCTGACGAGACGCCATCAGATCCATGTCTGGAATGCCCCATAATTGAGTCAACTGGGCAAAGATCTCCGGGTGGAGTTCCCACTCCCCCGGATGGAATGTCTGACGACTCAGATAATCCGCTTCCCAGTTTTCCACACCTGGGATGTGGATCGCAGATAGATGGCAGGAGTGATCCTCCGCCCATTGTATTATTTTGGTCACTTTTTCATCGCCAGGGAACTCCTTGTTCCCCCCTGATGATTGATATACGCAACAGTCGTCATGTTGTCTGATTGGAATCTTATGAATCTGGCCTTTGCAAGCTGAGGCCAAGCCCTGAGAGCATTGAACATCGCTCTTAGTTCCAGAATGTTTATCGGGAGAAGAGACTCTTCCCGAGACCATAGTCCCTGAGCTTTCAGGGATTCCCAGACCGCGCCCCAGCCCACTAGACTGGCGTAGGTCGTGACAATGACCCACTCTGGTCTGCGGAAGCTCATTCCCTGTGATAGATGACCCAGGGTTAGCCACCAATGGAGTGAATCTCTGGTCTTCTGATCTACTTGAATCACTGGAGACAAGTCTGTATAGTCCCCATTCCACTGTTTCAGCATGCACAGTTGTAATGGTCTTAGATGAATTCGCGCAAAAGGAACTATGTCCATTGCTGCAACCATCAACCCTACTACTTCCATGCACTGAGCTATGGAAGGACGTGGAACAGAATGAAGAACTTGACAAGCGCTTAGAAGTTTTGACTTTCTCACATCTGTCAGAAAAATCCTCATTTCTAAGGAATCTATTATTGTTCCCAAGAAGGGAACTCTTGTTGACGGAGACAGAGAACTTTTTTCTATGTTCACCTTCCATCCGTGAGATCTGAGAAAGGCCAGAACGATGTCTGTATGAGCCTTTGCTTTTGAAAGGGACGACGCTTGTATTAGAATGTCGTCCAAGTATGGTACTACTGCAATGCCCCTCGGTCTTAGAACCGCTAGAAGGGACCCGAGTACCTTTGTGAAAATCCTTGGAGCAGTGGCTAATCCGAATGGGAGGGCCACAAACTGGTAATGTTTGTCCAGAAAGGCGAACCTTAGGAACTGATGATGTTCTTTGTGGATAGGAATATGTAGGTACGCATCCTTTAGATCCACGGTAGTCATAAATTGACCTTCCTGGATAGTGGGTAGAATCGTTCGAATGGTTTCCATTTTGAACGATGGTACCCTGAGAAATTTGTTTAGGATCTTTAAATCCAGTATTGGTCTGAAGGTTCCCTCTTTTTTGGGAACTACGAACAGATTTGAGTAAAATCCCATTCCTTGTTCCGTCATTGGAACTGGGTGTATCACTCCCATCTTTAACAGGTCTTCTACACAATGTAAGAACGCCTGTCTCTTTATTTGGTTTGAGGATAAGTGAGACATGTGGAACCTTCCCCTTGGGGGTAGTTCCTTGAATTCCAGAAGATAACCCTGAGAAACTATTTCTAGCGTCCAGGGATCCTGAACATCTCTTGCCCAAGCCTGAGCAAAGAGAGAGAGTCTGCCCCCCACTAAATCCGGTCCCGGATCGGGGGCTACTCCTTCATGCTGTTTTGTTAGCGGTAGCAGGCTTCTTGGTCTGCTTACCCTTGTTCCAGCCTTGCATCGGTTTCCAGGCTGGTTTGGACTGTGAGGCATTACCCTCTTGCTTAGAGGATGCAGAATTAGAGGCCGGTCCGTTCCTGAAATTACGAAAGGAACGAAAATTAGACTTATTCTTGGCCTTGAAAGGCCTATCTTGTGGGAGGGCGTGGCCCTTTCCCCCAGTGATGTCTGAGATAATCTCTTTCAATTCTGGTCCAAAGAGTTTTACCCTTGAAGGGGATGTTAAGCAATTTTGTCTTGGATGATACATCCGCTGACCAAGACTTTAGCCAAAGCGCTCTGCGCGCCACAATTGCAAACCCTGAATTTTTCGCCGCTAATCTAGCTAATTGCAAAGCGGCATCTAAAATAAAAGAGTTAGCCAACTTAAATGCGTGAACTCTGTCCATAACCTCCTCATATAGAGTCTCTCTACTGAGCGACTTTTCTAGTTCCTCGAACCAGAACCACGCTGCTGTAGTGACAGGAACAATGCACGAAATGGGTTGTAGAAGGTAACCTTGCTGTACAAAAATCTTTTTAAGCAAACCCTCCAATTTTTTATCCATAGGATCTTTGAAAGCACAACTATCCTCGATAGGAATAGTAGTGCGCTTGTTTAGAGTAGAAACTGCCCCCTCGACCTTAGGGACTGTCTGCCATAAGTCCTTTCTGGGGTCGACCATAGGAAATAATTTCTTAAATATAGGAGGGGGAACAAAAGGTATGCCGGGCTTCTCCCACTCCTTATTCACTATGTCCGCCACCCGCTTGGGTATAGGAAAAGCGTCGGGGTGCACCGGAACCTCTAGGAACTTGTCCATCTTGCATAATTTTTCTGGAATGACCAAGTTGTCACAATCATCCAGAGTAGATAACACCTCCATAAGCAGTGCGCGGAGATGTTCTAATTTAAATTTAAATGTCACAACATCAGGTTCAGCCTGTTGAGAAATTTTTCCTGAATCTGAAATTTCCCCATCTGACAAAACCTCCCTCATGGCCCCTTCAGATTGGTGTGAGGGTATGACAGAACAATCATCATCAGCGCCCTCCTGCTCTTCAGTGTTTAAAACAGAGCAATCGCGCTTTTTCTGATATGCAGGCATTTTGGATAAAATATTTGCTATGGAGTTATCCATTACAGCCGTCAATTGTTGCATGGTAATAAGCATTGGCGCGCTAGAAGTACTAGGGGCCTCCTGCGTGGGCAAAACTGGTATAGACACAGAAGGAGATGATGTAGAACCATGTCTACTCCCTTCATCTGATGAATCATCTTGGGCAACTTCATTATCTGTGACAGTATTGTCCTTACATTGTTTGGACGCTATGGCACAATTATCACACAATTTTGAAGGGGGAGACACATTGACTTTCATACATATAGAACATAGCTTATCTGAAGGCACAGACATGTTAAACAGGCTTAAACTTGTCAATAAAGCACAAAAACCGTTTTAAAACAAAACCGTTACTGTCTCTTTAAATTTTAAACAAAGCACACTTTATTACTGAATATGTGAAAAAATATGAAGGAATTGTTCAAAATTTACCAAAATTTCACCACAGTGTCTTAAAGCATAAAAAGTATTGCACACCAATTTTCAGAGCTTTAACCCCTAAAATAACGAAACCCCTATACAGTCCCAGCTACAGCCTTTGCTGTGACTTTACCAAGCCCAGAGGGGAATACGATACCAAATGACGCCTTCTAGGAACTTTTCCAACTACTTTCAGGTCCTCACACATGCATCTGCATGTCTTGCTCTCAAAAACAACTGCGCAGTAATGGCGCGAAAATGAGGTTCAGCCTACAACTGGGAAGGCCCTTCCTGACTGGAAAAGGTGTCTAACATAGTGCCTGACGTTAAAAAACGTTCCCCAAGTTTATAAGTGTGAATTATCAGCATAAACATGTATAAAATGTCCAAATAAAGCAAACGATTTAGCCCATAAAAGTGTCTACCAGTTTTATAGCCCATATTAAGCCCTAATGGCTTACCGGTCCCCATGAGGGGAAATGACAGCCTTCCAGCATTATACAGTCTTGTTAGAAATATGGCTAGTCATACCTTAAGCAGAAAAGTCTGCTAACTGTTTCCCCCAACTGAAGTTACTTCATCTCAACAGTCCTATGTGGAAACAGCAATCGATTTTAGTTACTGTCTGCTAAAATCATCTTCCTCTCACAAACAGAAATCTTCATCTTTTTCTGTTTCAGAGTAAATAGTACATACCAGCACTATTTTAAAATAACAAACTCTTGATAGTAGAATAAAAAAACTACAACTAAACACCACATACTCTTAACCATCTCCGTGGAGATGTTGCCTGTGCAACGGCAAAGAATGACTGGGGTGGGCGGAGCCTAGGAGGGACTATATGGCCAGCTTTGCTGGGACTCTTTGCCATTTCCTGTTGGGGAAGAGATATTCCCACAAGTAAGGATGACGCCGTGGACCGGACACACCAATGTTGGAGAAACTCCTGTCCCATTGTGAACATTAATAACCTCCATAAGAGACCTCTGAATCTTCGGCACCTCTCTGCCACCTCCTGTGACGAAAGGCAAAGAATGACTGGGGGATGAAGGGAGTGGGAGAGGTATTTAAGCAGTTGGCTGGGGTGTTTTTGCCTCCTCCTGTCCTGGTGGCCAGGTTATTAATACCCAATAGTAATGAATGAAGCCGTGGACTCTCCTCCCCTTTAGATGGAAACTGCACCTTAATACTCCCAATGGCTGGGGCACTCACCACCTCCTAGACCCAGACAGTTAACAGAGGAAACAATCTCCTTAGGTTCAAGTCTCCGCCAGAATGGAGGAAATAAACATAGACCCCACCCGGTCACATGGAGTGCAAGACAGTACTTCCCTTGTTATCACAAGTACAGCAAGTAATAGGAGCTGTGCAACACTTTCAAAAACGAAAGTGAAACTTAAAAGTGAAACATGTTTGGTTCTAGCCAAAAAAAAAAAAAAAAAAAATCACACAAAGCAGCATGTAAGTTTGTCAATCTCCTTTGAAATATTGTAAAAAGTAAAAATAGTGGCAGAAAATGCTGATATATGTATTTAAAGTTTAAGGTGGAATGTTCCACCTTACTCAGCAGGTGCATAATTAACCTGAAGTCTGATCCAGGTGCTATAAAAAGGTGGAGATTACTGGATATAAGCTATGCCCTGATGAGGCCCCAGTATGCACAAGTTGTTGGTGGGGTGAAACGTGTATTGGCATAATGTGCACTTCTGTATTCATACTATGGACACTTGAATAATGTCTTCTTACTCAAAAGGACATTATTTGTTTACCGCTTCACTATTTACAGGTGAACTGTTGCTCTATACAATTTGGGGACAAGCTATGAAATATCTCTGGTGTCGATATATGGCCCCTAGATGTACACAATGATCTTGGTATATGCGGCTCTAGAAAGGATGTTTCGTGAAATGACCAAATATTCCTTGGTTGTATGTGTATATACAATTTTGAAGCGGATCAAGTGTAAATCTACGCTGCTGCATAAGTTTCCAAAAACACAGTACCGATGAAAAATTCCGCCTGTGAGATGAATTTCCATCTGAAAGGTTTCCCATAGCCGAATGGAAGGGTTATGTGAGTAATTGACCTAGTGTGCAGCTAACTGCTGCGGTCACAATCTTTCTGGGACTTGGGTTCTGGACTGTTACTTTCGTGGAACAAGTCTTTGCAAAGTGTTTGCCATGTGCTACATATCTCGTTTTGATTTCTTGTAATTATATGCACTGTAACTTTTGAATAAGCTATGCATTTATGGTTTATAGTTTATGCAGTAATATAGTGGCAGCTGTACCGCTTTGTACTTGATATTTTAACAGGTTTATATGTCAAGTGTTTATGTACTCACTGGTTCTGCTCTATTGCAGAAGGTATAATAAATATTTTTTTCATTTAATTAAGAGTGCTGTATATCCTCTCTTTCAAAGGATAGTATTGTATATCTTGTCTTTTTACCTTTTTCATTATAAATAATTAATAAACTGATTAATTAACCCCAACTGTTCAATAAACCCCCTTCAGAGGATATTAACCCGGGATCCTATCAAGGTATAAAGGAGCCACGCTGTGGCCCTGTTATAGCATTTTATGTGTAAAAATTGAAACAATCTTACCTCCAGGATCCATGCTGTGGAACAGAACACAGCCTCTCAAGTGTGACAGTCTTATAGCAGCGCTCCTGACATGGACTTGAGTGAGAGGCAGTGAAACTCGTCAACACTGATTGCTTAGGAGCTGTTAGCATCTTCAGACTAACTCATCAATACTCTCACTGAGAGGTTGACATGACTACTTAAAACTCCAGTCCTATCTCCTAGAGCAGATACTATCCAAATTTTCTGACACTTCTCTGCCACCTCCTAACGTGACGAAAGGTAAAGAATGACTGGGGTAATGAGGAAGTGGGAGGGATATTTAAGCCTTTGGCTGGGGTGTCTTTGCCTACTCCTGGTGGCCAGTATTTCCCAACAGTAACGAATTAAGCCGTGAACTCTCCCTATCTAAGGAAGGACAATAATAAATTTGCTCAACTGTAACTTATTATACATTCATATTTTTTTTGTTAATTATACTAGCATCTCTAATTAAGTGGACCAGCATTTGGCTGCTTTTATAACTGAGGCCATACCTAATAAAAAGGGAGAAACCATGCTCTAGTATTACTTGAAAATGTTTTCATGTCTTTAAAAACTACAGAATCATCAGTAGACATAAATATGGGTTAGTTTAGCTATTACACAAGGCCTGATTGTTTTAGGAGTTGCATTCATCTTAGCAATGTTAGCTGGTATCCACAACTATCTTAAATGTTAAAGGGAATTACTCCTGATGCCAAGTTAAAGAAACAAAACACTCATAAATAAAAGTCATTAAGACCAGAGTGTCTAACAACAGGATATTTTTCTTTCATAATTCAGATAGAGTATACAATTTTAAACAATTTTCCAATTTACTGGGAGCCAGCTGAACACGTCGGTGCATATATGTTCAGCCACCAATCACCAGCTAGCTCCCAGTAGTGAATTGCTGCTCCTGAGCCTAGCTATGCTTTTCAACAAAGGGCCAAGAGAATGAAGCAAATTAGCTTTTTAAAAACACAGCCCCCCCAATATGTACTTCTGTATGATTAGACAAAATGAAGTGACTTTGTGTGACCCCAGACTTTTTCCCAATGACCTACTAGTAAGCCACAAGCAATAGTGACCTTCATTCACATACATACAACCACAACCATGTCATTTCCACAAGCTCAAGATGGTGCCCACTACCAAAAGAACAGGGAAAGAGGAAAGGCAACAGCAAGGCCCTACTGGAGAAAACTGTGCATATCAATCCTACACCACTAGATAAACAACAATACGTACTACCTGGCACAAAAATTGCAGCACACAGTTCTGGTCTCTGAATGAAGCAACCATATGCCAAGAAGCCCAAAATGTTAGGGTTTCAGTACCATCCACTGTTTACATGGACAGAACAAAGAATGGAGAGTGCACTAAGGTGAATGACTTATTCAGAAAATTTTGTGCATTCCTTTTGGAAAGAAAGTTCATTTTTGTGAGTATGGGACAAGGGTGAGTCAAGATCGGAATGTTCCACCTTTTATGGAGAATAGCAAAGGGAATGATGTCCATGGAAAACCATCAGACAAATTCCCTCCATACATAGAGTCACTTGAAAAGAAAAAAAAAACAACTGCAGCTAGATCCAAACTCCCAATCCTCTGTTTGCAAGATGGTAAAGCTATCTTCCGGACCACTAGAGCATGCTGTTGGCCGGACAAAAGACAATATGCACCCATACCCGGATCTGAACCTTGATCACGACCTGTCTTTCTGGTCCGCACCACCAGAGGGCTTTTTGCAGAGAGAGGAAAACAGAATTTATGTTTACCTGATAAATTACTTTCTCCAACGGTGTGTCCGGTCCACGGCGTCATCCTTACTTGTGGGATATTCTCTTCCCCAACAGGAAATGGCAAAGAGCCCAGCAAAGCTGGTCACATGATCCCTCCTAGGCTCCGCCTTCCCCAGTCATTCGACCGACGTAAAGGAGGAATATTTGCATAGGAGAAATCATATGATACCGTGGTGACTGTAGTTAGAGAAAATAAATCATCAGACCTGATTAAAAAACCAGGGCGGGCCGTGGACTGGACACACCGTTGGAGAAAGTAATTTATCAGGTAAACATAAATTCTGTTTTCTCCAACATAGGTGTGTCCGGTCCACGGCGTCATCCTTACTTGTGGGAACCAATACCAAAGCTTTAGGACACGGATGATGGGAGGGAGCAAATCAGGTCACCTAGATGGAAGGCACCACGGCTTGCAAAACCTTTCTCCCAAAAATAGCCTCAGAAGAAGCAAAAGTATCAAATTTGTAAAATTTGGTAAAAGTGTGCAGTGAAGACCAAGTCGCTGCCTTACATATCTGATCAACAGAAGCCTCGTTCTTGAAGGCCCATGTGGAAGCCACGGCCCTAGTGGAATGAGCTGTGATTCTTTCAGGAGGCTGCCGTCCGGCAGTCTCATAAGCCAATCTGATGATGCTTTTAAGCCAAAAAGAGAGAGAGGTAGAAGTTGCTTTTTGACCTCTCCTTTTACCAGAATAAACAACAAACAAGGAAGATGTTTGTCTGAAATCCTTTGTAGCCTCTAAATAGAATTTTAGAGCACGAACTACATCCAAATTGTGCAACAAACGTTCCTTCTTTGAAACTGGATTCGGACACAAAGAAGGCACGACTATCTCCTGGTTAATATTTTTGTTAGAAACAACTTTCGGAAGAAAACCAGGTTTAGTACGCAAAACCACCTTATCTGCATGGAACACCAGATAAGGAGGAGAACACTGCAGAGCAGATAACTCTGAAACTCTTCTAGCAGAAGAAATTGCAACCAAAAACAAAACTTTCCAAGATAATAACTTGATATCAACGGAATGTAGGGGTTCAAACGGAACCCCCTGAAGAACTGAAAGAACTAAATTAAGACTCCAAGGAGGAATCAAAGGTTTGTAAACAGGCTTGATTCTAACCAGAGCCTGAACAAAAGCTTGAACATCTGGCACAGCCGCCAGCTTTTTGTGAAGTAAAACAGATAAAGCAGAAATCTGTCCCTTCAAAGAACTTGCAGATAATCCTTTCTCCAAACCTTCTTGAAGAAAGGATAGAATCTTAGGAATTTTTATCTTGTTCCATGGGAATCCTTTAGATTCACACCAACAGATATATTTTTTCCATATTTTATGGTAGATCTTTCTAGTTACAGGCTTTCTGGCCTGAACAAGAGTATCAATGACAGAATCTGAGAACCCTCGCTTTGATAAAATCAAGCGTTCAATCTCCAAGCAGTCAGTTGGAGTGAGGCCAGATTCGGATGTTCGAACGGACCTTGAACAAGAAGGTCCTGTCTCAAAGGTAGCTTCCATGGTGGAGCCGATGACATATTCACCAGATCTGCATACCAAGTCCTGCGTGGCCACGCAGGAGCTATCAAGATCACCGATACCCTCTCCTGTTTGATCCTGGCTACCAGCCTGGGAATGAGAGGAAACGGTGGGAACACATAAGCTAGGTTGAAGCTCCAAGGTGCTACTAGTGCATCCACTAGAGTCGCCTTGGGATCCCTGGATCTGGACCCGTAGCAAGGAACCTTGAAGTTCTGACGAGACGCCATCAGATCCATGTCTGGAATGCCCCACAATTGAATTATTTGGGCAAAGATTTCCGGATGGAGTTCCCACTCCCCCGGATGAAAAGTCTGACGACTCAGAAAATCCGCTTCCCAATTTTCCACTCCTGGGATGTGGATTGCAGACAAGTGGCAGGAGTGAGTCTCCGCCCATTGAATTATTTTGGTCACTTCTTCCATCGCCAGGGAACTCCTTGTTCCCCCCTGATGGTTGATATACGCAACAGTCGTCATGTTGTCTGATTGAAACCGTATGAATTTGGCCTTTGCTAGCTGAGGCCAAGCCTTGAGAGCATTGAATATCGCTCTTAGTTCCAGAATATTTATCGGGAGAAGAGATTCTTCCCGAGACCAAAGACCCTGAGCTTTCAGGGGTTCCCAGACCGCGCCCCAGCCCACCAGACTGGCGTCGGTCGTGACAATGACCCACTCTGGTCTGCGGAAGCTCATCCCTTGTGACAGGTTGTCTAGGGTCAGCCACCAACGGAGTGAATCTCTGGTCCTCTGATCTACTTGTATCGTCGGAGACAAGTCTGTATAATCCCCATTCCACTGACTGAGCATGCACAGTTGTAATGGTCTTAGATGAATTCGCGCAAAAGGAACTATGTCCATTGCCGCGACCATCAAACCTATTACTTCCATGCACTGCGCTATGGAAGGAAGAAGAACAGAATGAAGTACTTGACAAGCGCTTAGAAGTTTTGATTTTCTGGCTTCTGTCAGAAAAATCCTCATTTCTAAGGAGTCTATTATTGTTCCCAAGAAGGGAACTCTTGTTGACGGAGATAGAGAACTTTTTTCTACGTTCACTTTCCACCCGTGAGATCTGAGAAAGGCCAGGACAATGTCCGTATGAGCCTTTGCTTGAGGTAGAGACGACGCTTGAATCAGTATGTCGTCCAAGTAAGGTACTACTGCAATGCCCCTTGGTCTTAGCACCGCTAGAAGGGACCCTAGTACCTTTGTGAAAATTCTTGGAGCAGTGGCTAATCCGAATGGAAGTGCCACAAACTGGTAATGCTTGTCCAGAAAGGCGAACCTTAGGAACCGATGATGTTCCTTGTGGATAGGAATATGTAGATACGCATCCTTTAAATCCACCGTGGTCATGAATTGACCTTCCTGGATGGTAGGAAGAATTGTCCGAATGGTTTCCATTTTGAACGATGGAACCTTGAGAAATTTGTTTAGGATCTTGAGATCTAAGATTGGTCTGAATGTTCCCTCTTTTTTGGGAACTATGAACAGATTGGAGTAGAATCCCATCCCTTGTTCTCCTAATGGAACAGGATGAATCACTCCCATTTTTAACAGGTCTTCTACACAATGTAAGAATGCCTGTCTTTTTATGTGGTCTGAAGACAATTGAGACCTGTGGAACCTCCCCCTTGGGGGTAGCTCCTTGAATTCCAGAAGATAACCTTGGGAGACTATTTCTAGCGCCCAAGGATCCAGAACATCTCTTGCCCAAGCCTGAGCGAAGAGAGAAAGTCTGCCCCCCACCAGATCCGGTCCCGGATCGGGGGCCAACATCTCATGCTGTCTTGGTAGCAGTGGCAGGTTTCTTGGCCTGCTTCCCTTTGTTCCAGCCTTGCATTGGCCTCCAGGCTGGCTTGGTTTGAGAAGTATTACCCTCTTGCTTAGAGGATGTAGAACTTGGGGCTGGTCCGTTTCTGCGAAAGGGACGAAAATTTGGTTTATTTTTAGCCTTGAAAGACCTATCCTGAGGAAGGGCGTGGCCCTTACCCCCAGTGATATCTGAAATAATCTCTTTCAAGTCAGGGCCAAACAGCGTTTTCCCCTTGAAAGGTATGTTAAGCAATTTGTTCTTGGAGGACGCATCCGCTGACCAAGATTTTAGCCAAAGCGCTCTGCGCGCCACAATAGCAAACCCCGAATTTTTCGCCGCTAATCTAGCCAATTGCAAAGTGGCGTCTAAAGTAAAAGAATTAGCCAATTTAAGAGCATGAATTCTGTCCATAATCTCCTCATAAGAAGAATCTTTATTGAGCGACTTTTCTAGTTCATCGAACCAGAAACACGCTGCTGTAGTGACAGGAACAATGCATGAAATTGGTTGTAGAAGGTAACCTTGCTGAACAAACATCTTTTTAAGCAAACCCTCTAATTTTTTATCCATAGGATCTTTGAAAGCACAACTATCTTCTATAGGGATAGTAGTGCGTTTGTTTAGAGTAGAAACCGCCCCCTCGACCTTGGGGACTGTCTGCCATAAGTCCTTTCTGGGGTCGACCATAGGAAACAATTTCTTAAATATAGGGGGAGGGACAAAAGGTATGCCGGGCCTTTCCCATTCTTTGTTTACAATGTCCGCCACCCGCTTGGGTATAGGAAAAGCTTCGGGGGGCCCCGGGACCTCTAGGAACTTGTCCATCTTACATAATTTCTCTGGAATGACCAATTTGTCACAATCATCCAGCGTAGATAACACCTCCTTAAGCAGAGCGCGGAGATGTTCCAATTTAAATTTGAATGTAATCACATCAGGTTCAGCATGTTGAGAAAATTTCCCTGAATCTGAAATTTCTCCCTCAGACAAAACCTCCCTGGCCCCCTCAGACTGGTGTAGGGGCATTTCAGAACCATTATCATCAGCGTCCTCATGCTCTTCGGTATTTTCTAAAACAGAGCAGTCGCGCTTACGCTGATAAGTGGGCATTTTGGCTAAAATGTTTTTGATAGAATTATCCATTACAGCCGTTAATTGTTGCATAGTAAGGAGTATTGGCGCACTAGATGTACTAGGGGCCTCCTGTGTGGGCAAGACTGGCGTAGACGAAGGAGGGGATGATGCAGTACCATGCTTACTCCCCTCACTTGAGGAATCATCTTGGGCAACATTTTCTCTAAATTTTGTGTCACATACATCACACCTATTTAAATGAGAAGGAACCTTGGCTTCCTCACACACAGAACATAGTCTATCTGATAGTTCAGACATGTTAAACAGGCAAAAACTTGATAACAAAGTACAAAAAAACGTTTTAAAATAAAACCGTTACTGTCACTTTAAATTTTAAACTGAACACACTTTATTACTGAAAATGTGAAAAAGTATGAAGGAACTGTTCAAAATTCACCAAAATTTCACCACAGTGTCTTAAAGCCTTAAAAGTATTGCACACCAAATTTGAAAGCTTTAACTCTTAAAATAACGGAACCGGAGCCGTTTTTATATTTAACCCCTATACAGTCCCTGGTATCTGCTTTGCTGAGACCCAACCAAGCCCAGAGGGGAATACGATACCAAATGACGCCTTCAGTAAGCTTTTTCTATGTATCTGAGCTCCTCACACATGCATCTGCATGCCTTGCTTCCCAAAAACAACTGCGCAATAGAAGCGCGAAAATGAGGCTCTGCCTATGATTAGAGAAGGCCCCCAGTGAAAAAGGTGTCCAATACAGTGCCCGCCGGTTATTTAACATAATTCCCAAGAATAAAATAACTCCTCAAAGCTATAAACTATTAAAAATGCTTATAAATCAATCGTTTTAGCCCAGAAAAATGTCTACCAGTCTTTAAGCCCTTGTGAAGCCCTTTATTCTTATTTAATAAAAATGGCTTACCGGATCCCATAGGGAAAATGACAGCTTCCAGCATTACCAAGTCTTGTTAGAAATGTGTCATACCTCAAGCAGCAAAAGTCTGCTCACTGTTTCCCCCAACTGAAGTTAATTCCTCTCAACAGTCCTGTGTGGAAACAGCCATCGATTTTAGTAACGGTTGCTAAAATCATTTTCCTCTTACAAACAGAAATCTTCATCTCTTTTCTGTTTCAGAGTAAATAGTACATACCAGCACTATTTTAAAATAACAAACTCTTGATTGAAGAATAAAACTACATTTAAACACCAAAAAACTCTAAGCCATCTCCGTGGAGATGTTGCCTGTACAACGGCAAAGAGAATGACTGGGGAAGGCGGAGCCTAGGAGGGATCATATGACCAGCTTTGCTGGGCTCTTTGCCATTTCCTGTTGGGGAAGAGAATATCCCACAAGTAAGGATGACGCCGTGGACCGGACACACCTATGTTGGAGAAAAGGAATAATCCCCGATCTGACCTCTGTAGAAATCTTATTCTAGATAGAGAATCTATAAAAACCCCAAATAAATCACCTTCGTAGATGGAACAAGGGAGCTCTTTTCCAGATTAATTTCCCACCCATGGGAAAGTATATTGGACAAGATCTCTAGAAAGAGAGTTTGATCAAAGGGAGGATACGTGAACCATATATAGTCCAGAAAAGCACCCTTGTAATATCCCAAGACTTAAGTCTTTCTAGGACGACGAAACTCAGAAACTGAAGATCTTATGGGAACCATAAACACACATCCTTCAGGTCTATGTTCGTTATGAACAGGCCCTCTTGAACCAAAGGAGAATGGATACTACTTAGGTCAGAACCTGGGAAACTTAAGGGAAATACTTAGATCCCGTTCCCAGACTGGGACTGGAATTATCACACCCAGAGAGGAAGGTCTTGAACCCAGTTCAAGGAATGCCCCTCATCATACCTGGATTGCAGATACTCTAGAAGGAGAAATTTAAAATTGAACCAAGAAGGAGGCTGAATCATGGTGGATCCCTGCATGACTATTTTAGCCCTCCTTGAGGAATACCACAATAAACTGCTGCACAGGCTAGACCGGCTTATTCTAATTGCCAGTCACCGGGATGCGGAAGAAGATGGCACTGAGACCTATGAACCCGCGGCAGAGGAACCCGACATACATATGGGGCCTACTCAGGAGACTTCAACCCGCTGTCACCTGTTGGAGTTAGCCTGCCTGTCAACAACCGTCTCAGTACACGGGAGCGGCGGTCACTTGACACACACTTCAGACCAGGGAGCTGTGATTGGAGCCCGTGCACTGAATGCAACCTGTGCATCCCCGCAAGAGGAGACAGCTGGGGGCAGAGCTGTAGCTGAGGTCCCTAAGTGGAGTGGAGAAAAGCCCGCGATTATACCTACACAGATGGTTGCGACTTCGGAGGCAAGTTACTTTACCGGATGGGCTTTTTTCTCCCGCTGCCTGGATTTGCAGTGCTGTTACTCTGTTGTAATACTGCCTTTGCTATCATTACGGCGTCATGCTCCTCAGGGTCTCCGGACTGGCATTGGATAGGTGAGGGATAGTGGCTTTGAAAGTGTGTTGGTGTCTGAGGGAACAGATGCGGATGGGACACTCTCTCTATGAACACACTGTTATGTTCCCAATTAATAATAATTTTTGATGATACCTGCTGTGGCTCGCTATGAAGGCCTAGGGGCCTGATACTTGTACTTGCACCTTGATCCTGTTCATTTACTTAGGACACGCTTGTGAGCTCCATAAATTTATTGTTCAATGTTACCATGTTTCCCATTTCTGTGTGCCTAGCCTTCATTAGGTGCTGTATTTTATTATTGGGTCCTCTCTACTATGAAGTTTTGCTACCATGTGTATTTTTGCAAATTGTTTGTACTATGAGATATACTGTCAGATCTGGTAAGGGTGGCGATCCTGCATTCATAATAATGTATGCCCTGAAACCATGCAGATCCCACACCTTATTTATTCCTATATAAGCTTTGCCATTTAGCCAAATACCCTAAACTACAAGCCTGTCAGAAATTTCTGTGTACCAGTGCCTGCTTTTGTATTATCACTTTAGATTGATCATTACCCATATTGCAGTGCCCTATTTCAAGTAATAAGATTGTATTGTCACTTAGCTATTTTGTCTGAACTAGTGTTGGATAGAATGTTTAGGTAACCACCTATTTTTGCATGTGTAGGATATTTCTCTTACAGTTGTTTTACTGACTAATGTGAATTCATGGTTATTTAATTGTATTGTAAACGCAGGAGTTTCGCTCTGTTCTGCTTGTGGTGCGAGTTTCCTGCAGACATATTGTATTGCCTCTGCATCTCAAAACCAAGCTAAATAACTATGACTTGAAGTGTGTTAAACTAGTTAATTCTTCTGTGTGAATTGATGTTAAATCTCCATGATAATACTCTATTTTTCTCTTGGTGCATCTATGACTGTTTAATGTGTTGGATATACTAACTAGCAACAGAAAAATATGACATTGCTGGACTGTTCTCTGCCCCCCCCATTTAGGGTTGAGTCTTCTCTCCTCCGCATACCTCTTTGACAGAGTGTAGTAGTCTCTGTCCAACCCGCAGAGCCATGACCCTGTCTTTCCCATGCATTTATGTAAAATGGCTCTCGGGGTTTCACTACAGGAAATTTAAGCTTGTTTATGTTTCCTGCTCCCCTGTAAAGCATCCATGATAATAGGCTTATTTATGTCTATACTTATATACCTGTTCAGTGTTGATAGTTAACTAGGTTTATATTTCTCTATTTTGATATTGTGTGTTCACTCCAGAATTTGTATTAACTCTGTGAATGCTGAATCTGCAACTGTCTACTATTATCTCCGTTAACATGCCCTCAATTGTTTTGTTAGCCTTTTGGTCCCTTGATTGGACCTGTTTACCTGAGGACACTGCGAACCTACAAGATTTCAAAACTGAGGTGCCTAAATTGTCATGTCATGTCAGTTCAATGTGTATTGTGAAGTGTAACCTGTTGCTGAGACTGTTGTATATTTGCTATTACAACCTCAATAAAAAAATAAATTCTAAAAAAAAAAAAAATTGAACCAAGAATGGTTGGATTACATAAAGAGAAAAAGGAAAACCTCTTGGCTGTGGTAGAAAAAAAAAATCTTAACCCGTATATTCAGAGGATAATTCTGCCAGGCCAAGTCCAAACAACGTCTCATCCTTGAAAGTAAACGCCAGAAGAGTGGATTTGGAGGAAAAATAAAATATTGAACCTGCAAAAGCAGAATTATAAAGCCTAGGCTGTACCACTAAACCACAGGTAGGCTTCTCAGCTTACTAAGATTTTAGCCACAATGCCCGGCGGGCTAGCACAGCAAGTCTAATAAGACAAGGCCTTGCTCTAAATGAACAATTAAACCTCCAGCTTCTTATCCGTGGATCCATAAAGGAGCAGCTACCCTCCATAGAGATCAAAGTTGTCTGAACCATAGTAGAAAAGCACCGTGCATTATAATGGAGCCAGCGACAGGAAAATCCTTTAACGGACGGGAAAAAGGGAGAAAGGTATCCCTAGCTTCTCCTTTTCCTGTGAAAATATCCAAGGCACGTCTAGAATCACTTCCTCATAGGAAGGAACATCATAGAAATGATAAAGTTCACAAAACTTTCAAAGGTTGACAACGACAGGGGTATCAATGTCGCCCAAGTAGCCAAAACTTCCTTTAACATTACACGATGTGTGCAAGCATACATCTGAAGGAGACCACTTCAGCATCAGATGAAGGAATTATACTGTCCGAATCTAAGATTTTACCCACAGAAGCTTCTGGCGAATTCTCCTTACCAGACTTAGGAGAGAGAGCAACCTGTGTAGCCGAATGAGGAACAGAAACCTTACAATCTGAATCTTGTAAATGTCCTCTTGCGTTTTCCCTGAAGGATAGGAAAGGCAGATAAAGCCGCAGATACTGTAGAGGATACTTGAGCTGCAAAATCTGCAGGCAAATACAATCCTCCAGGAGATTTAGAGGAACCGCGGGGCACTGCATGTGACGCCAAATATGCTTGGGAGGTTAAGGAGAAAACTGTGGCATAGCCTGAACAGTATCATCCTGGGAGACAAAGCTCAGAGGGCAACAACCTATCTGTACATGCAATAGCTATAGCTAAACATGCAGCACAGAAAAATAGACATTTAACTTGTCTAAAAGTTGAAAATATTTATGCTAATATTAGGGACAGATGTGCTTAGAAAAACAATCAGTACCTCAAAGGCCAATAATCATTTGTTCCAAGGAACATATATTTAATGACCCTTAACTTAAGGAGGTAAAATGTACATAAAGAATGCATCAGCTTTCACTGACGAGCACAAGTAAAGAAATTGAAATGTATTCATTTTATTTAAACAATTTATTCATAAAAACTTTTACTTAAGGTTCAAACATTATGACTCTGCTATCTAATACTGTATTTCTAAACTTTATGCAGACACACTAAAAATCTTTCTCTTATCCAGAGTGTCTATCAGGACGGCCTCTCAAAGTAGGCTGTACCGCTGACTCAAAATAAAAAACCCTGATACAGGCAGAAAAGACCCCTGCTCTGTTCTCAGTCCGAGAACGAGGCGGAATTACAGAAACTGCACTTAAAAGCCTAAAATGGCGGAACTCCGCTCCTAGAGGAAGAAGAAAGCGGGGCCATGAGAATGGCATGGAGATGCAGCGCAGTTTTTATATCGCTAATTGCAGCTGCACACCACAGTTGGTAGTGAAGGGGTTCATGATGTAGCTTGTAAGGTTAATTTTAGCTTTAGTGTAGAAATTGCCCTCCCACCTAACACCTCCCACCCACTGATCCCACCTGATCACTCGCAAACAGCTCTCTTCCCTCCCTCCCACCATCTTACGTACTGGCAGACAGTCTGACAGTATGCAGTTTAGAAAGTGTTTAATTTTTTTAAAAAAATTTTTATTTCTGTGGCGCAAGTAACTCTCCTCAGCCACCCACCTCTCTCTCCCTGATCGCCCCCCCAAACAGCTCTCTAGCCTTCCCCCTCTCTCACCAGGTCCTGCCATCTTAGGTACTGACAGCTGTCTGTCAGTACCCAAATTGTATTTTTTTATTTTAATTATTTATATAAAAAAAAAAAACATTCTGTAATGTAGCGATCCCCTCCCTCACCCCATTCCATAGTGTTCCATTACTACCCACCCCCCTCACTAACCATTCATTTTTATGTAGCGTAGGAAATCCCTTCTCCCTCCAGCCTGCCACAGACACCACCCCGTGGCAGCACAGAAAGCCGATGCAAATAGTGATGCAGAGTGTCACTGTTTGCATTGGTGATCTACCTTAATATGGTAATGAGCGCATGATCAGCGCTACTTTACCATATGAAGGCAGATGCCTTCTGTCTCTGGCTTCAGTCTTAGCTGTCAAAGCTGGGATTGCAGAATGAAGCAGAAGGTTGGGCGTAGCTACTACGTCAACAGGGTCTTAGCTGTCAAAGTACCCTGTGACGTAGTAGCTACGGCCCTATAAATATGCCATGAAATCATTTATAAAAGCTTTTGTAGTTCCATTTTTATTAAGTGATTTTCAGTAATGGATCCCTTGGGGTGAAATTTATCTGTGTATATAAAATCTTTAAAGTGGATGTTAAATATACCCCATATCTATTCACAACATTTAAAAACTCAGGAATATACTAATATTTTTTTCTTTATACTTTGTTGAGACTGCAGAGGATTTCTCTAAACAATGAATGACTGGATAGAGTATTCTAAACTGGCTCTTACTCAATGTAATGGCTAATAAGTCTGAGCCAACAGTAATAATGGGACATCAAGTGCACAAGAAATGGTCATTGTACATTAACAAAACAAGAGAGGAAACAGACAGACAAGTGCAGAAAATATGCCAGGAACTTTAATTACCTGCGCCTTTCCCTGACTTCGGTTGCAGACGGAACAGTGCCAGTGAAAGTTGTTGTTATAGTCGTGGAAGTTGCAGCAGGATTTACAATTGTAGGTGCAACAGGAACAGTGACAGCTGTAGGAACATTGTCTTTATCTTTTTCAGTACTTTCGTCACCCCATAAACGGTTTGTGATACTAAAAAGCAAAAAAGGTAGAAAATAAAAAGCAGCTAAAGTTTGTTTTCCTTAATACTCACAAATAACTTCATACAGCAAAAAAAAGCCAATATTAAAGTAGTGTGACAGCAGCGAATACAGCATTGATAGCGCTCTTAACAACATTGCAAAATTTCTGCAAAACTTAAAAATGAACAAGAACAAAAATTTTAAAATGAAAGTGCCATACAGGCAGAAAACACAAATCAACTGAAATTCTGCATTCTAAAATTGTGTATGCTATGCTTAACAATGTAATATCAGTAAACATCCTTAATGTAATATCAGTAAACATCCTTAACAATGTAATATCAGTAAACATCCTTAACAATGTAATATCAGTAAACATCCTTAACAATGTAATATCAGTAAACATCCTCACAAAATGAAAGTAATACCAATAAACAGCTTTAAAACAAATAGAAAAACATAAAACAAACTTAAATGTTGCCTTACATGTTATATCATGAAACTAATGAAAATATAATTTGTATGTTTCCAAATGAGCTTTTATTGATCTCCACACTGAAAATTGAAGAAGCAATACAGATGTATAGAAAACAATTTATGTAAGAACTTACCTGATAAATTCATTTCTTTCATATTGGCAAGAGTCCATGAGCTAGTGATGTATGGGATATAAAATCCTACCAGGAGGGGCAAAGTTTCCCAAACCTCAAAATGCCTATAAATACACCCCTCACCACACCCACAATTCAATGAATTAATGAATAGCCAAGTAGTGGGGTGATAAAGGAGTAAAAAGCATCAAAAAAGGAATTTGGAAATAATTGTGCTTCACACAAAAAATCATAACCACCATAAAAAGGGTGGGTCTCATGGACTCTTGCCAATATAAAAAATTAATTTATCAGGTAAGTTCTTACATAAATTATGTTTTCTTTCATGTAACTGGCAAGAGTCCATGAGCTAGTGACATATGGGATAGTAATACCCAAGATGTGGAACTCCACAGAAGAGTCACTAGAGAGGAAGGGATAAAAATAATAATTCATTTTCTGCTGAAAAAATTAATCCACAACCCAAAATAAGTTTATTCTCATAAATGAAAAAAAAAAACTTAAACACAAGCAGAGGAATCAAACTGAAACAGCTGCCTGAAAAACTTTTCTACCAAAAACTGCTTCCGAAGAAGCAAATACATCAAAACAGTAGAATTTAGTAAATGTATGCAAAGAAGACCAAGTTGCTGCTTTGCAAATCTGATCAACTGAAGCTTCATTCTTCAAAAGCCCAGGAAGTGGAGACTGATCTAGTAGAATGAGCTGTAATTCTCTGAGGCGGGGCCTGGCCCAACTCCAAATAAGCCTGATGAATCAAAAGCTTTAACCAAGATGCCAAGGAAATGGCAGAAGCCTTCTGACCTTTCCTAGAACCAGAAAAGATAGACTAGAAATCTTCATGAAATCTTTAGTAGCTTCAACATATTTCAAAGCTCTTACAACATCCAAATAATGTAAGGATCTCTCCAAAGAATTCTTAGGATTAGGACACAAAGAAGGAACAACAATTTCTCTATTAATGTTAGAATTCACAACCTTAGGTAGAAATTTAAATGAAGTCCGCAAAACTGCCTTATCCTGATGAAAGATCAGAAAAAGAGATTCAGAAGAAAGGGCAGACAATTCGGAAACTATTTTAGCAGAAGAGATGGCCAAAAGGAACAACACTTTCCAAGAAAGTAGTTTAATGTCCAAAGAATGCATAGGCTCAAACGAAGGAGCATGTAAACCAAAAGCATGCCTTCAAAACCAAATTAAGACTCCAAGGAGAAGAAATTGATTTAATGACAGGCTTGATACAGACCAAAGCCTGTACGAAACAGTGAGTATCAGGAAGCTTAACAATCTTTCTGTGAAATAAAACAGAAAGAGCAGAGATTTGTCCCTTCAAGGAACTTGCAGACAAACCTTTATCCAAACCATCCTAAAGAAACTCTAAAATTCTAGGAATTCTAAAAGAATGGCAAGAAAAATTTATGAGAAGAACACCATGAAAAATAAGTCTTCCAAACTTGATAATAAATCTTTTACGAGCCTGTAACATAGTATTAATCGCTGAATCAAAGAAAACTCTATGACTAAGCACTAGGCGTTCAATCTCCATACCTTCAAATTTAATGATTTGAGATCCTGATGAAAAATGGACCTTGAGACAGAAGGTCTGGTCTTAAAGGAAGTGGCCAAGGTTGGCAACTGGACATCCGAACAAGATCCGCATACCAAAACCTGTGAAGCCATGCTGGAGCTACCAGCAACACAAACAATTGTTCCATGATGATTTTGGAAATCACTCTTGGAAGAAGAACAAGAGGCGGGAAAATATAAGCAGGTTGGTAACACCAAGGAACTGCTAACACATCCACCGCCTCAGCCTGAGGATCCCTAGACCTGGACAGGTACCTGGGAAGTTTGTTTAGATGGGAAGACATCAGATCTATTTCTGGAAGATCCCACATCTGAACAATCTGAGAAAACACATCTGGATGGAGTGACCACTCCCCCAGATGTAAAGTCTGATGGCTGAGATAATCCGCTTCCCAATTGTCTACACCTGGGATAGGAACCGCAGAAATTAGACAGGAGCTGGATTCCGCCCAAGCAAGTATCCAAGATACTTCTTTCAAAGATTGGGGACTGTGAGTCCCAACCTGATGATTGGCATATGACACAGTTGTGATATTGTCTGTCTGAAAACAAATGAACGGTTCTCTCTTCAACAGAGGCCAAACCTGAAGAGCCCTGAAAATAGCACGGAGTTCAAAAATATTGATTGGTAACCTTGCCTCTTGAGATTTCCAAACCCCTTGTGATGTCAGAGATCCCCAGACAGCTCCCCAACCTGAAAGACTTGTATCTGTTGAGATCACAGTCCAAGTTGGACGAACAAGAGAGGCCCCTTGAACTATACAATGGTGATCTAACCCCCAAGCCAGAGAGAGTCTAACATTGGGATTTAAGGATATTAATTGTGAAATCTTTGTATAATCCCTGCACCATTGATTCAGCATAGAAAGCTGGAGAGGTCTCATATGAAAACGAGCAAAGGAGATCGCGTCCGATGCTGCAGTCATGAGACCTAAAACTTCCATGCACATAGCTACTGAAGGGAATTATTGAAAATTTTAATAGTCTCTTCTGTTAGAGACAGAGTCATGGACACTAAATCATTCTGGAAACCTAAAAAAGGTGACCCTTGTCTGAGGAATCAAGGAACTTTTGATTCTCCAACCATGTCTTTGAAGAAGCAACACTAGTTGATTCGTGTGAAATTCTGCAGAATGTAAAGACTGAGCTAGTACCAAGATATCGTCCAAAAAAGGAAACACCGCAATACCCAGTTCTCAGATTACAGAGAGTAGGGCACCGAGAACCTTTGAAAAGATTCTTGGAGCTGTCGCTAGGCCAAATGGAAGAGCGACAAATTGGTAATGCTTGTCTAGAAAAGAGAATCTCAGAAACTGATAGTGGTCTGGATGAATTGGAATATGAAGATATGCATCCAGTAAGTCTATTGTGGACATATAATGCCCTTGCTGAACAAAAGGCAGAATAGTCCTTATAGTCGCCATTTTAAAATTGGCACTCTTACAAAACTATTCAAAATTTTCCGATCCAGAACTGGCCTGAATGAATTTTCTTTCTTTGGGACAATGAATAGATTTGAATAAAACCCCAGACCCTGTTCCTGAAACGGAAATGGTATGATTACCCCTGAAAGCTACAGGTCTGAAACACACTTTAGAAAAGCCTGAGCCTTTAATGGATTTGCTGGGATGCATGAGAGAAAAAACATCTTCTCACAGGAGGTCTTACTCTGAATCCTATTTGGTACCCTTGAAAGACAATACTCTGAATCCATTGATTTTGGACAGAATCTGCCCAAATGTCTTGGAAGAATCTTAATCCGAGCTGGAATGAGGGCCGCACCTTCATGCAGACTTGGGGGCTGGCTTTGGTTTCTTAAACGGTTTGGATTTACTCCAACTTGAAGAAGGTTTCCAATTGGAACCGGATTCTTTGGGGAAGGATTAGATTTCTGATCTGTTTCTTATTTTGTCGAAAGGAACGAAAACAGAAGCTTTAGATATACCCTTAGGTCTTTTATCCTGAGGCAAACAAATTCCCTTCCCCCAGTGACAGTTAAAATAATCAAATCCAACTGAGAACCAAAAAATGTATTACCTTGGAAAGAAAGAGATAGTAATCTAGACTTAGATACCATGTCAGCATTTCAATATTTGAGCCACAAAGCTCTTCTAGCTACAATAGTTAAAGACATAGATTTAACATGAAATTTGATTATATCAAAAATGCCATCACAGATAAAATGATTAGCATGTTGAAGCAAGCGAACAATGCTAGACAAATCAGGATCCATTTCCTGTTGCGCTAAACTTTCCAACCAAAAAGTTGATGCAGCTGCAACATCAGCCATAGAAATGGCAGGCCTGAGAAGATAGCCAGAATAAAAATAAGCTTTCCTTAGATAAGATTCAAGTTTCCCATCTAAAGGGTCCTTAAAGGAAGTACTATCTTCCATAGGAATAGTAGTACGTTTGGCAAGTGTAGAAATAGGAAGGAGACACAGAGGCGCCAACATGGCCTAGTAACATCTGTTCAATGGTAATGCAATGTAAAATGGAGTAATACTCACAAAGATGAAGCAACCAGTGGTCCAGCTCACTGTGTGGCCACAGAGGAGGCTCTCAGAAGGAAACCAGCAGGACAGCAAACCAAGTTTTTATTCCTGTGAGTAATATAAGACAATATTCATAGCCTAGTACAGTTTGAGTATACAATATACAAAATTACTGGTCAGACTTACAGAAAGCAGCAACCCTCCAGGTGCAATCAAGGCACGCTGGAACCTTTCAGTCGCCCAGTAGACTTGATTTTGTGTATAAATCATGCTTTGTCCCACACTGCCTAGAAAGAACACCAGAGTAGAAATAGCCCCATCAACTTTGGGTATCTTTTCCCAAAACTCCAATCTAACTGCTGGCAAACGATACAATTTTGTAAACCTTGAAGAAGGGATAAAAGAAGTACCAGGCTTATTCAATTCCTTTGAAATCATAATAGAAATAGCATCAGGAACTGGAAAAACCTCTGGAGTAACCACAGGAGGTTTATAAACAGAATTTAAACGTTTACTAGTTTTAATATCAAGGACTAGTTTCCTCAATATCCAATGTAATCAACACCTCTTAACAAGGAACGAATATACTCCATTTTAAATAAGTAAGTAGATTTGTCAGTGTCAATATCTGAGGAAGGATCTTCTGAATCAGATAGATCCTCATCAGAAGAGGATAATTCAGTATGTTGTCGGTCATTTGAAATTTCATCAACTTTATGAGAAGTTTTAAAAGACCTTTTCCGTTTATTAGAAGGCGGGATAGCAGACAAAGCCTTCTGAATCGCATCAGCAATAAAATCTTTTATATTCACAGGGATATCATGTACATTTGATGTTGAAGGAACAACAGACATTGTACTATTACTGATCGATACATTCTCTGCATGTAAAAGCTTATCATGACAACTAATACATTCCACAGCTGGAGATATAATCTCCACAAATTTACAACAGATACACTTAGCTTTGGTAGAGTTGTTATCAGGCAGCAGGGTTCCAACATTGGTTTCTGAGACAGGATTAGATTGAGACATCTTGAAAATGTAAGAGAAAAAACAACATATAAAGCAAAATTACCAAATTCCATATATGGTAGTTTCAGGAATGGGAAAAAATGCAAACAGCATAGCCCTCTGAGATAGAAAAAGGCAAGAGGCATATAGGAATGGGGTTTTAAATAATAAAATTATTTGGCGCCAAGTATGACGCACAACGCAAAATGAAATTTTTTGGCACTAACAGCCGGAAATGACACACTTGCGTCATTGCAGACGCAAACCTTGTTCAAGGAAACTTGGCATTAACTAAGATGCCGGAAATGACGAATTTGCGTCACCGGATGTACCTTTGCACCAAAAAAATTCTCGCGCCAAAAATGACGCAATAAACATCGGCATTTTGCAACCTAGCGAGCTTAATTTTGCCTGGGAAAATTTAATGAAAAAGCAGTCAATTTGAAAAAAGACTATACCCCAGGTAAGAAAAATATTTTCCTAAATATGCTTTTCCCAAATATGAAACTGATAGTCTGCAAAAGGAAATATACATAAACCTGACTCATGGCAAATATAAGTACAATACATATATTTAGAACTTTATATTAATACATAAAGTACCAAACCATAGCTGAGTGTGTCTTAAAGGGACACTATACCCAAATTTTTTCTTTTGTAATTCAGAAAGAGCATGCAATTTTAAGAAACTTTCTAATTTACTCCTACTATCAATTTTTCTTCGTTCTCTTTCTATCATTATTTGAAAAAGAAGGCACCTAAGCTTTTTTTTGGTTTCAGTACTCTGGACAGCACTTTTTTATTGGTGGATGGATTTATCCACCAATCAGCAAGGACAACCCAGGATGTTCACCAAAAATGGGCCGGCATCTAAACTTACATTCTTGCATTTCAAATAAAGATACCAAGAGAATGAAGAAAATTTGATAATAGGAGTAAATTAGAAAGTTGCTTAAAATTTCATGCTCAATCTGAATCACGAAAGAAATTTTGGGTACAGTGTCCCTTTAAGTAATGAAAACATACTTACCAAAAGACACCCATCCACATATAGCAGATAACCGTTTCAGTACTGGTTTGGCTATCAGTAGAGGTAATGGAATATGAGAGTATATTGTTGATCTGAAAAGGGAGATAGGAGATGAATCTCTGCGACCGATAACAGAGAACCTATGAAAAAGATTTCCCGCGAGGAAAACCATAGAATTCAATAGGTGATACTCCCTTCACATCCCTCCGACATTCACTGTACTCAGAGGAATCAGGCTTCAAAATGCTGAGAAGCGCATATCAATGTAGAAATCAAGCACAAACTTACTTCAAGTTTGTAAAACTGAATTACGGGTGTATTTAAAGGCATTTTGAGGTTTGTGAAACTTTGCCCCTCCTGGTAGGATTGTATATCCCCTACGTCACTAGCTCATGGACTCTTGCCAATTACATGAAAGAAAGGGTATTAATAGAGGAAGCACTGCACTTTTTCAAAGAATCCTAACATGCTTCATTACAGTAATTCCTTGAAGGTTTTTCAAATGCAGCACAGTAAAAAACAATAATGTGGGGGGGGCGGAGCCAAGCGCCGTGGAAGATGGCAGCTTAAGTGAGGAGCTCTGCATAAAAATTGCAAAAATAGAGCTTAAAACATAATACCACGAAGTATGATTGTGCTAAAAGACTGAGAAATGAATGTCTGAATCTGACAGCTATGTGAAGTTATCAAGCATATGTCTATTTTTAAGACGGAGCCCAGTGATCTGCTCATTTTTTGATCTGCACAGGTCTGAAAATCTCTGACTACGCCACAGCAACATATTCAATGACAGCCTAGCATACATTGCAATCTTCACCACCCAAGAGAAAAAATATCTAGGAGGATTTTACAACGTGTTTCATTAAGAGTGATAAAGGTACCCTGGTCCTGTGTATAAACCCTTACCCCACCGAAAATAGAGTGACGCTAACTCTGGAGATTCAGGAAATCGTTGGGAAATTTTATTCTAACATGGAGTCTGTTGCCAAGGCCCTCATAAACCTGCTATCACTCAAGATGGATTGTTACTATACTTCCCTGACTCAAGCCCTGAGAGCGGATCAGAATGACGACCCGAAGGGGGTAGATGTGCAAGAGCCAGCCTTGCTCTCAGGGATTCAGTCGGAACAACTAGGAGGAGGTCTTGTTACCGGAACGGACAAGCCTACTGACTTGAATGCATTACTGAAATTAGCTCTCTGTACATCTGCCGACCAACCATCACCACCTGATGCTCTTTTAGTTGCCATTACTCCACCCGCTGTGGGAGCCGAATACGAAGATTTTAGACCTTGCGCTCCCAAAGTACTAGAGGCTGACTCCCCGGGATCTGCAGGGCCTCAGAAGCTACCCGCAGCAAGCATGCAAAACCAGTATAACTTGCGCGCAACGGCTCTCAGCGCCGAGGAACTTCCCTTGGTCCGGACTGAAATTCTTGAAATCTCCTCTTTGAGCTCCGGATCTGCTTCAGCTAGAGGACTGTTACAGAAGAGAGAAACGCTTTCCTGCTTTTCTAGGAGCCCAGCACTATTGGGTACTGCATTTAACCTATCCCCTGATGTAGCATTTTTCTATGACGGTGCCCAAATTCAGCAAGTAAGCCCTTAGCCTAATAACGGCACTTACCTTCATGTGTACCACGGAGACCCTTCGGTTCATCCTACAGCCAGCCCTACTAAAAGAATTGGTGTCGGCTAAGTGATCGGCTGAATCGGTACGATGCTGCCTTTTAGGGTTGGACTGTACCGCTCAGACACTGACTTTTGCGGTTTGCAGAGATTAGTTTGCCAAGGTGATGATGTGAATGTGCTATCTTTAAAACCTAATCTCCTCTCCACACTTGTTCTACGGGACTTGAATGCTAAAAGAGGAATCAGGTACTTACAGGCGGTCTACACCTAAACCCAGAGACAATATATTTCAGTTTATATTATGACTGATCCTAGGGAATTGTACCTTGTTTCATATGCCTAATAACAGCTCTTATGTTATGATTACTTTATTTAGTTTTAACCTAGTGCTAATAGTTATCTGAACATGTTTATCTTTGTGGGACAATTCTTCTGTCCTCAAGTTACAAGTCTTAGCTAAAATGTAGTTTGCTTTACATTTACCCACAGGGATATGTTTTTGCTTCCTTGCTATTAGGTACACTTCATGTATTTGTTATCTTTGTTCCCATAACTGTTTATAAGGTCACGCTATGCCTCTGAAACCTGTATAATTTTTACCTATATTTTGACAGTCTTATCTGTGTGTGCTATGTACTTTGATATTACCTAGCATTGTGTTTATAATTGCTTGTTTCACTCTAGTTTACTAACTATAGGTCCTAAAAATATATACTGATATCCTCAACACAGCAATGTATGACGATGTATTTGTTGTGAGCAGGAGTCAATCTGCTTATTGATTCTTATTTTTATAAAAATGCCAGCGCTATAGACACGTGCTCATATAACCTATATCTAGATCTAGGTCTTTACTGAGGACTCCCTAACCGTATAGATGCAAATTATTCTGATTTGGAAAGCCCACTATAGACACACTAATTGTATATCAGGATGCTGCAATATATGGCTACTGTATGTTTCCTTAGAAGGGTTCTGTGTGCTAATTTAAGCTTGTTCTGCTGGTTGCGGCCGGGCCAGTGGAATTGGCATTATTCATAGAGGCTACAGCAGCTTATGCGATATTAGAATTATGTCCCTCTATTACTGCATATTATTTGACACTCTGGAAACTACCTGGACATAGCTTAGTGATGGGTAAACTACGTACTATTAATATTTGCAGGAAACTGTAATGCATATTAAATGAAGCAATCGGTATACAAAGGCCCCGCTAGTATTTAGACGCAGCATTTATGTGGCAACATGATGTAAACAAGTATACATAGAGTCATTCTGTAGAACAGAAGATGGCTGTCCTACACTAACTAATTGTTTAACCCCCCCCCCCCCCCCACGGATTAACGTAGGCTCTTGGGGGGTAATATTCTCATTCACCCCTTTTGGTGATTATCCAGCGTTGTTTACCCGCTCTATATTTGTTTATTTTTTTTTTTACTTCACTATATATACCATATAAAGTTGTATACTTTTGTTTATACTTATCTATTATTTCATACTTTGCAGTAAAATATTGTATCTCTCAATCTAGAAAGTATTCTAATGTTCTAAGTGGCATAGATGCAAGTTTCATCCTACTAGGCATCATATTATGACAAAGGGATACTACAGTAGCCATTTAAGTAAATTAAAAAAATCCAAGGTATCATTGTAAAACCTGAAAAGTACGAGTGGGTGATATTTTTGTACTATCGCATATCATGTCTGTTTTAAAAATAGCTTCCTTAATTATCTACACATTATAATTTCCCTGTATAAGCTCACCTATATGACCCTCAGGGGTCTTATTTCTGTATTGTAATCTGTAATTTATGTGACAATTTTGGGTTGTTTATTTTTTATCTCTTTATTTTCCACAAATGCGAGCCATTATGGTATGTGAATGATATTCAGGTTGTAATGTTATGATTGTTATTTAACTAAATACCTTAATAAAAAACTTTGATTAAAAAAACACAAAAAAAAAAAAAAACAATAATGTTAAAAGCCCCTCTCTTGTGATCAGAGTACCTGCTTGATAAGCTTGAAAAAGAACCCGTTGTCCTTGCAGTACCAGTAGTGCTGGAAAGTGGACCTTTCGAAAGTCCAGTAGAGGTAACAGTCAGTGTTGATGCAGCTGTTGTGCTTTGAATATTTGAACCAATCAGCTCATCTTGTCTTCTACCAAAAGAGCTACTGTAAAAGAAAAGTTATACAAAATGTCAGTATGTATGAGATCTAGGCATCAGAACAGTAAACCAGATTCAGCACTACTGTGAATCAATGTGGTTCTATCTAACCAAAAACAAAAACAAGCTGCGCTAACAACAAAATACTATGGTAGATTATAATGTATTCAAAGTGTATAGTTGGAAAGTATATTCTAATCAAGTATAAATCCATACATTAATTTAAATTAACTGATATTCTAAAAATATTCAAGATATAGTAATCATGAGTATATAAAAATAATAATAAAATGATAGTACTTATGTAATAGTAATTACTATTTGGGGTTTGTATTGGGGATATGTCCCAAAACATACACTGATCGCATTTAGCTTCCGTGACTCTGGGAGTATGGTAGATTTACTTAATAGATATGCTTGGAAGATCTTGGCTTCTGACAGATAAAAACTCTCCCACTCTGTTTGGTCAATGGGGCAGCTTCTCCATTCACTGAACACTAAGGAGTGGTCAGACTACGAGATACTGGAAACACAAGAAAAAAAGAAAAGAAAAAAAAAAAAAGAGCGCAACCACGACTCAAAGTAAAAGGTTTCACAACTTTACAATGAGCATATAATAAGTTGGACTTACAAGAGGGTAACATTAAAAGCGCCTTTTGACAACACACAGTCAGCAGTTTTCAATGTCCGGGTGGGTGCTCTCATGTGCAGCACTATGTACCTCCGTTTGTGTGTGCGTAGTCTGTTAATAACAGTCTTTAGATCAATCTCTTCTGCAGTGATAGTACCGTATGTAGACCATCCCCTGACAGAGAGACGGAGGCACACACAAACAGAGGCACATAGTGCTGCACATGAGAGCACCCACCCGGATATTGAAAACTGCTGACTGTGTGTTGTCAAAAGGCGCTTTTAATATTACCCTCTTGTAAGTGCAACTAATAATATGCTCATAGTAAAGTTGTGAAACCTTTTACCTTGGGTTGTGGTTGCGCTCTTTTTTGTTCTTGTGTTTCCAGTGGTTCTATTTAAAACACACTTACTAAAATTCAGCAAATGTATGACTTTCTTCTAAGGTACGGTTTTGTTAACTTACAAGTTTAGAAGAGATAGTCTACAGTAAATAAAAAGGTAAGGCTCTTAAGACTATTCTACTTTTCAAGCCAAAATGACAAATTAATGTCCAAGTGTCCATATACATTTTTTTTAATGTATTTTTTTTTTAGGAGTGTACAAAGTACATTTTATTTGATTTCTTATTTTATTAATTCTGAAAACTTTATGATTTAATACCACATGTAGCATTAATTCACATTTTCATAAAACTAAAAAATTTAGAATTTCATACTTGTGTTTTCCAACATGCTAACTAAAACTATGAAATAATTCTTATGTATCCGTACCCTATTGTATTTTGCAGAAATGGAGAACATATTAAAAAAAATAAGCTTAAAAACAAATATACTAAACACGTGTATATATGTAATAATATATATATATATATATATATATATATATATATATATATATATATATACACACACACATACATATATATATATATATATATATATACACATATATATATATATATATATACACATATATATATATATATATATATATATATATATATATACATATATATATATATATACACACATTGATTGGAGTAGCTGTGTTAGTCCAGTGATTTAGATAAAATAATAATAGGAGCAATGATACTTTTTTATTGGACTAACTATACATTTATAAGTTGACAAGCTTTCAGAAGTGTTCCTTCTTTTTTCAAGTCTGAAGCAATACTGGGGGTCAGCATTGCTTCAGACTTGAAAAAGGAAGGAATACTTTCTCCCAAGGGACACCTCAACTGGCAAAAACATAAAATCTGTAAAATTGTGAAAGTATGCAATGAGGACCAAGTAGGAGCCTTACATATCTGTTCGACTGAAGCCTCATTCATAAAGGCCCAGGAAGAGACACCGCTAGGATAGAATGTGCAATAATCAGAGAGGGTAGCTACTTACCTACTTCTATACAAGCCATGCAAATCAGACTTCTGAGCCAGAAAGATAGGGTAAACAGCTGTGGCTTTCTGACCTTTGCGCTTACCAGAATAAAGGATAAACAAAGAAGAAGATTGACGAAACTCCTTGGTAGCCTGAAGATAGAACTTCAAAACTAACAGAATCCAGATGATGTAGCAGCCTCTCCTTAGAGGAAGTAAATTGGGGCAAAGAGACTTAAAGGGACAGTCAACACCATAATTTTTGTTGTTTTAAAAGATAGATAATTCCTTAATTACCAATTCCCCAGTTTTGCATAACCAACACAGTTATAATTATACATGTTTTACCTCTGTAATTACCTTGTATCTAAGCCTCAGCAGACTGCCCCCTTCTTTTAGTTCTTTTGACAGACTTGTATTTTAGCCAATCAGAGCCGTCTCCATGGTAAATTCACGTGCATGTGCTCAATGTTATCTATATGAAAAACATAACCTAATGCCCTCTAGTAGTGAAAAACTATCAAAATGCATTTAGATTAGAGGCGGCCTTCAAGGTCTAAGAAATTAGCATATGAACCTCCTAGGTTTAGCTTTCAACTAAGAATACCAAGAGAACAAAGCAAAATTGGTGATAAAAGTAAATTGGAAAGCTGTTTAAAGTTAAATGCTTTATCTGAATCATGAGGTTTTTTTGGACTCGACTGTCCCTTTAACGATTTATTGATTAATATTGTTCATTGAGACCTTAGGTAAAAATCCTATCTTTAATCCAAGTACAGCCTTGTCTGAATGAAAAACTAAAGGCGGATCACACTGAAGGGCAGACAATTCAGATACTCTACGAGCAGAGGAAATAGATAATAGAAACACCGCTTTCCAAGAAAGGTTCCCTCTTTTTTTGGGAACAATGAAGAGGTTTGAATAGAATCCTCTTCCTTTATCTGCCTAAGGTACTTTTCCCAGTTTCCCCAGGATCCTTGATAGGAGGAACGTGCCCATTGGAGGACGAGATCAGAAACCTATCCTGCATCCCTGAGATAGGATTTCTAGGACCCAGGGATCCTGAATGGAGTGAGAACAAGCTTCCTGAAACAGAGATAATATGCCCCCTACTTGACCTGAGCCCAGTTTGGGGGCCAGCCTTTCATGCGGACTTGGTGTAAATTTCTTGGGCTGTTAATTTTTGTTCAACACCGGGTTGGGCACCCAGGTAACTCCTGGGTGAATCAGACTTTGTTGTGAAAGTGTTTCTTTGAGGGTTGTTTGAACAAATGGAGCAAAACACTTGGTTCTAACCCTCTTAGCCTGAGGCAGGAAGGCACCCTTACCGCCAGTGACCGTGGAAATGATAAAATCCAGTCCCGGGGCGATTTCCTCTTAAAGGCCAAGGATAGTAACCTGAACCTAGAAGCCATGTCCGTGGACCAAGATTTTAGCCAGAGTGCCCTCCTAGCCAACACAGCAAAGCCAGAGTTCTTAGCATTGACACAAATGATCTGGATAATGGTTTCACAGATGAAAGAATTGGCTGTTCTCAGAGTCTGAATGCGGTCATGAATATCTTCCAAAGGAGATTCTACCGAAATTAGCTCAGATAAGGAATCACACCAAAAGGTGGCTGCCCCAGCCACCACGGCAGGCTAGAAGTGCAAGCCCCATTCAGGAAAATATTCCTAAGACATCCCTCTAGCTTCCTAACCATGGGGGCCTTAAAGGATGTACTATCTTCCAGAGGGATAATAGTGTGATTAGCCAAGGTACAAATGGCTCCATCTACCACAGGGACAGGATTTCACACCTCAAAATAGCCATCTTAAACTGGAAACATACTCTTAAAATTTGGGGAAGGAGAAAAAGAAACCCCAGGTCTTTCCCATTTCTTGTTTATAATGTCTGCTGCCAGCAAAGGAACTGGAACCACCTCAGGGGTCTTTCCTTCAGGTTTAAATACCGTATCCAATTTTGGTAACTGCTTGCCTCTGAGGGTTTAGATTCGGATACACCTAAGGTGTTCAGAACTTTTTTAAGCAAATATCTTAGGTGTTCAGTTTTAAATTTAAAATTTATATCCTCAGAATCCCTTTCAGGTTTTCCAGAGGAGCTAGGGGATGAAAGTTCTCCCTCCAAACTAGCCGAGTGTTAAACCTACATCTTCCATGCAACTGGAATATAGCGCTCAGGGCAGCAAAAACTGAAGATTGTAGCTGGGTTACAAAATAATGGGGAAAAGGGCAAACCCTGGGCTGTGGTTGATAAACATGGTCACTTAGTATGGCCTGTGTAGTAATAGAAACCTCCGCCTGAGGCTGTAAATCTGGCGTATCTAGGGGTCTGCAATTCTGCAGAACGTCCAGGGGTAGATTGAGGTGTAGTGGACACTGTGAGTGTATGACTACCATGAACCCTCCAAATGTAAAACAGAAGTTAACAGGCATTATGCAATTGGGCAGGAGGATATGCAGTACTTAAACTTGCAAAGCATGCACGTATCAGAACTAAATAAAAAGGTACAGAGCAAGTTTCATCCTGGCTAATTTCTCACAAGGATTTATCCATAATGGATTGCAGGGATAAGGGAAACTGTAGGAACTACACCACAAACAATTATAAAAATTGATATCCGAAAAATTTCCCACAAAATATAGTCCCCTTAGCGTGCTCCATCTGAGGTGTTTCAACTCTCCTAGCACGGCCGGTAATGTAACACCGCTGCCCCAATCCATCTATCATGCGTTAGTGAGGATTGCGTGGCACCAACTGAATTAGGAGATTTAAGAGCGAAAATGGCGCTAATAACGAGCGGAGCAAGTGTACGGTCCACCCCCCACTACCAACTACACACCAAGGAAAAAAAACTCTTAAGACTGCGCGCCATATCATGCACAGATAAAGTAAAAACATACAAGAGCAGTGGGTTCGTATAGCGAGATGGAAGACCCGGTACCGCCTCTGCAGTTAGATTACTTTCCTATTGCGGCATGACCGTTCTAACACTGCCAGGCTAGTGCATTGCCAGATAGTGAGTAACAACACTGCCTCCTTCACAAAACCCAAATAATAAAGAGATTGGTGTCTAAAACTTGGAATACCCCCAATGTGTGTGTCTGGCAGTAACAAACCATTGTATATTCGCCCCAGATTCTCTCTGCAGGAAAACAGAATTTATGCTTACCTGATAAATTACTTTCTCCAACGGTGTGTCCGGTCCACGGCGTCATCCTTACTTGTGGGACATTCTCTTCCCCAACAGGAAATGGCAAAGAGCCCAGCAAAGCTGGTCACATGATCCCTCCTAGGCTCCGCCTACCCCAGTCATTCGACCGACGGACAGGAGGAAATATGCATAGGAGAAACCATATGATACCGTGGTGACTGTAGTTAGAGAAAATAATTCATCAGACCTGATTAAAAAAACCAGGGCGGGCCGTGGACCGGACACACCGTTGGAGAAAGTAATTTATCAGGTAAGCATAAATTCTGTTTTCTCCAACAAAATTTGGCAAAAGTGTGCAGAGAAGACCAAGTCGCTGCCTTACATATCTGGTCAACAGAAGCCTCGTTCTTGAAGGCCCATGTGGAAGCCACAGCCCTAGTGGAGTGAGCTGTGATTCTTTCAGGAGACTGCCGTCCGGCAGTCTCATAAGCCAATCGGATAATGCTTTTAAGCCAAAAGGAAAGAGAGGTAGAAGTTGCTTTTTGACCTCTCCTTTTACCAGAATAAACAACAAACAAAGAAGATGTTTGTCTGAAATCTTTAGTAGCCTCTAAATAGAATTTTAGAGCACGGACTACGTCCAAATTGTGTAACAAACGTTCCTTCTTTGAAGCTGGATTCGGACACAAAGAAGGTACAACTATCTCCTGGTTAATATTTTTGTTGGAAACAACTTTCGGAAGAAAACCAGGCTTAGTACGCAAAACCACCTTATCTGCATGGAACACCAGATAGGGCGGAGAACACTGCAGAGCAGATAACTCTGAAACTCTTCTAGCAGAAGAAATTGCAACCAAAAACAAAACTTTCCAAGATAATAACTTAATATCTACGGAATGTAAGGGTTCAAACGGAACCCCTTGAAGAACTGAAAGAACTAGATTTAGACTCCAGGGAGGAGTCAAAGGTCTGTAAACAGGCTTGATTCTAACCAGAGCCTGAACAAATGCTTGAACGTCTGGCACAGCTGCCAGCCTTTTGTGAAGTAAAACAGATAAAGCAGAGATCTGTCCCTTCAGAGAACTTGCAGATAATCCTTTCTCCAAACCTTCTTGTAGAAAGGATAGAATCTTAGGAATTTTTATCTTGTTCCATGGGAATACTTTAGATTCACACCAACAGATATATTTTTTCCATATTTTATGGTAAATTTTTCTAGTTACAGGCTTTCTAGCCTGAATCAGAGTATCTATTACAGAATCTGAAAACCCACGCTTTGATAAAATCAAGCGTTCAATCTCCAAGCCGTCAGTTGGAGGGAAACCAGATTCGGATGTTCGAATGGACCTTGAACAAGAAGGTCCTGTCTCAAAGGTAGCTTCCATGGTGGAGCCGATGACATATTCACCAGGTCTGCATACCAAGTCCTGCGTGGCCACGCAGGAGCTATCAAGATCACCGAAGCCCTCTCCTGATTGATCCTGGCTACCAGCCTGGGAATGAGAGGAAACGGTGGGAATACATAAGCTAGGTTGAAGGTCCAAGGTGCTACTAGTGCATCTACTAGCGTCGCCTTGGGATCCCTGGATCTGGACCCGTAGCAAGGAACCTTGAAGTTCTGACGAGACGCCATCAGATCCATGTCTGGAATGCCCCATAATTGAGTTATTTGGGCAAAGATTTCCGGATGGAGTTCCCACTCCCCCGGATGGAATGTCTGACGACTCAGAAAATCCGCTTCCCAATTTTCCACTCCTGGGATGTGGATTGCAGACAAGTGGCAGGAGTGATCCTCCGCCCATTGAATTATTTTGGTCACTTCCTCCATCGCCAGGGAACTCCTTGTTCCCCCCTGATGGTTGATATATGCAACAGTCGTCATGTTGTCTGATTGAAACCTTATGAATTTGGCCTTTGCTAGTTGAGGCCAAGCTTTGAGAGCATTGAATATCGCTCTCAGTTCCAGAATATTTATCGGGAGAAGAGATTCTTCCCGAGACCATAGACCCTGAGCTTTCAGGGGTTTCCAGACCGCGCCCCAGCCCACCAGACTGGCGTCGGTCGTGACAATGACCCACTCTGGTCTGCGGAAGCTCATTCCCTGTGACAGGTTGTCCAGGATCAGCCACCAACGGAGTGAATCTCTGGTCTTTTGATCTACTTGAATCGTCGGAGACAAGTCTGTATAATCCCCATTCCACTGTCTGAGCATGCACAGTTGTAATGGTCTTAGATGAATTTGTGCAAAAGGAACTATGTCCATTGCTGCAACCATCAATCCTATTACTTCCATGCACTGCGCTATGGAAGGACGAAGAACAGAATGAAGTACTTGACAAGAGCTTAGAATTTTTGATTTTCTGACCTCTGTCAGAAAAATCCTCATTTCTAAGGAATCTATTATTGTTCCCAAGAAGGGAACTCTTGTTGACGGGGACAGAGAACTTTTTTCTTTGTTCACTTTCCATCCGTGAGATCTGAGAAAGGCTAGGACGATGTCCGTATGAGCCTTTGCTTTTGACAGAGACGACGCTTGAATCAGGATGTCGTCCAAGTAAGGTACTACTGCAATGCCCCTTGGTCTTAGAACCGCTAGAAGGGACCCTAGTACCTTTGTGAAAATTCTCGGAGCAGTGGCTAATCCGAATGGAAGTGCCACAAACTGGTAATGCTTGTCCAGAAAAGCGAACCTTAGGAACTGATGATGTTCCTTGTGGATAGGACTATGTAGGTACGCATCCTTTAAATCTACCGTGGTCATAAATTGACCTTCCTGGATGGTGGGAAGGATCGTTCGAATGGTTTCCATTTTGAACGATGGAACCCTGAGAAATTTGTTTAGGATCTTGAGATCTAAAATTTAAACACCAAAAAACTCTTAACCATCTCCGTGGAGATGTTGCCTGTGCAACGGCAAAGAGAATGACTGGGGTAGGCGGAGCCTAGGAGGGATCATGTGACCAGCTTTGCTGGGCTCTTTGCCATTTCCTGTTGGGGAAGAGAATGTCCCACAAGTAAGGATGACGCCGTGGACCGGACACACCTATGTTGGAGAAACAAGCCATTTGCGGACAAGGGATTATGAACAGTTGACTTACCCAACTTCTATACCGTCAGTCAGCAGAGGTCCTGTAAGACAGAAAAGGAAATCTGTGTAACTAGCACTATTTGCCTGAGAAGGGAGGATAGCATAGTAACACTGGAGAAGGCATAGGAACCTCCCGGCGATCATCAGTAGCTAAGATGGACAAAAATTCCACATGTCTGCGTGCCAGTACAGCAGAGCCAGATATCTTTGCTCCCAACTTAATGACTTGTAAGGAAGCATCCGTGATAAAGGAATTGGCCAACTTAAGAGCCTTAATCCTATCCTGGATTTCCTCAAGGAGTATCTGTCTGAATAAAATCAGACAACGCATCAAACCAGTAGGCTGCCGTGCTGGTGGCAAAACACACCGCAAGCTGCCATTGCAGACCCTGGTGAACATAGATCTTCTTTAGTAATGCCTCCAACTTCTTATCCATAAGATCCTTAAAGGAACAGCTATCCTCTATGGGAATAGTGGTTCTCTTAGCCAAAGTAGAAATCGCTCCTTCAACCTTGGGGACCGTTTGCCAAGATTCCTTAATAGAGTCAGCTATTGGAAACATCTTAAAAATTGGGGATGGAGAAAAAGGAATTTCAGGTCTCTCCCACTCCTGTGCAATAATCTCTGTAGCACGGTCTGGTACAGGTAATAACTCCACCTCAGAGGGAACAACGAAGTTCTCGTTCAGTTTACTAGACTTCTTAGGATTGACTACGACAGTTGTATCGGAATCGTCCAATGTAGCCAAAACCTCCTTAAGTAACAGACGGAGGTGTTCCAACTTAAATCTGAAGGATACAACTTTAGCATCAGACGAAGGAATTATACTGTCTGAATCTGAGATTTCACCCTCAGACGCTACCGAAGTGTCTTCCTCCTCAGACTTGAGAGAAAGCACTTTGAGTAGCCACAACATGAACGAAAACCTTGCTCCCTGATTATTTATATTTCCTCTTGCAATTTCCCTGCAGCATGGGAAAAGCCGACAGCGCATCAGATACCGCAGAGGATAACTGGGCAGCAATATCTTGCAAGGTAATTCCAGACGGAGAATGAGAGGAAACACAAGGCACTGCATGTTTGGTGGAAAAAGTAAATTTATGCTTACCTGATAAATTAATTTCTTCTATGGTACGACGAGTCCACGGATTCATCCTTTACTTGTGGGATATTATCCTCCCGCCAACAGGAAGTGGCAAAGAGCACCACAGCAGAGCTGTCTATATAGCTCCTCCCTTAGCTCCACCCCACAGTCATTCGACTGAAGGTACAGGAAGAAAAAGGAGAAACTAAAAGGTGCAGAGGTGACTGAGTTTAAATCAAAAAAATATAACCTGTCTTAAAATGACAGGACAGGCCGTGGACTTGTCGTACCATAGAAGAAATTAATTTATCTGGTAAGCATAAATTTACTTTTCTTCTATAAGGTACGACGAGTCTACGGATTCATCCTTTACTTGTGGGATACAATACGAAAGCTATAGAACATGGATGAACGGGAGGGACAAGACAGATGCCTAAACAGAAGGCACCACTGCTTGAAGAACTTTTCTCCAAAAAATACACTCCGAAGAAGCAAAAGTATCAAATTTGGAAAATTTGGAAAAGGTATGAAGTGAAAACCAAGTCGCAGCCTTACAAATCTGTTTAACAGAAGCATCATTTTTAAAAGCCTATGTGGAAACCACCGCTCTAGTAGAGTGAGCTGTAATTCTTTCAGGAGGCTGCTGTCCAGCAGTCTCACATGCCAAACGGATGATGCTTTTCAGCCAAAAAGAAAGAGAGGTAGCCATAGCTTTTTGACCTCTACGCTTTATAGAATAGACTGGACCTTGAATGAGAAGGTCCCGTCTCAGTGGTAGTGTCCATGGTGGTAGAGATGACATGTCCACCAGGTCTGCATACCAAGTCTTGTGTGGCCACGCAGGTGCTATCAAAATCACTGAAGCTCTCTCCTGTTTGATTCTGGCAATCAGACGAGGGAGCTAAAGCATCTATCAGTACTGCTTGAGGATCCCTTAATCTGGACAAGTAACAAGGAAGTTTGGCGTTCTGACGAGATGCCATCAGATCCAATTCTGGCGTGCCCCATTGATGAATCAATTGTGCAAACACCTCCGGATGGAGTTCCCACTCCCCCGGATGAAAAGTCTGATGACTTAGAAAATCCGCTTCCCAGATCTCCACTCCTGGGATATAGATTGCTGATAGATGGCAAGAGTGAGTCTCTGCCCATCAAATTATTTTAGTAACCTCTATTATCGCTAGAAAACTCTTTGTTCCCCCCTGATGATTGATATATGCTACAGTCGTGATATTGTCCGACTGGAATCTTATGAATCTGGCCGAAGTCAGCTGAGGCCACGCCTGAAGCGCGTTTAATATCGCTCTCAGTTCTAGAATATTTATCGGGAGGAGAGCCTCCTCCTGAGTCCACACTCCCTGTGCTTTCAGGGAATTCCAGACTGCACCCCAGCCCAATAGGCTGGCGTCCGTCGTCACTATGACCCATGCTGGCCTGCGGAAACATTCCCTGGATCAGATGATCCTGTGACAACCACCAAAGAAGAGTCTCTGGTCTCTTGATCCAGATTTATCTGAGGAGATAAATTTGCATAATCCCCATTCCACTGTTTTAACATGCATAGATGCAGTGGTCTGAGATGCAAGCGAGCAAACAGAAGCAAGCAGTCCATTGCCGCTACCATTAGTCCGATTACCTCCATACACTGAGCCACTGACGGCCGATGAATGGAATGAAGAGCTCAGCAGGTGGTTAAAATCTTTGATTTCCTGACCTCCGTCAGAAAAATTTTCATGTCTACCGAATCTATCAGAGTTCACAGGAAAGGAACTCTTGTGAGAGGGGTAAGTGAACTCTTTTACGTTTGTGTGTCCGTGTGAGATTTGGCTAGTTGGTAAGTTGACGCCTGAATTAAGATATCGTCCAGATAAGGCGCCACTGCTATGCCCCGCAGCCTTAGGACCGCCAGAAGGGACCCTAGCAGTTTTGTGGAAATACTGGGAGCTGTGGCCAACCCGAAGGGAAGAGCCACAAACTGGTAATGCTTGTCCAGATGATCTTTGTGGATAGGGATGTGCAGATATGTATCCTTTAAATCAACGGTGGTCATATATTGACCCTCCTGGATCATTGGTAAAATAGTCCGAATGGTCTCCATCTTGAAGGATGGGACTGAGGAATTTGTTTAGGATCTTGAGATCTAAAATTAGTTATTGGGAACCACAAACAGATTGGAGTAAAACCCCTGCCCCTGTTCTGTTTTTGGAACTGGGCAGATTATTCCCATGGTATATAGGTCTTCTATACAGCGTAAGAACGCCTCTCTTTTTGTCTGGTTTACAGACAATCGAGAAAGATGGAATCTCCCCCTTGGAGAGGAATCTTTGAAGTCTAGAAGATACCCCTGGGACACAATTTCTAAAGCCCAGGAGTCCTGAACGTCTCTTGCCCAAGTCTGAGCAAAGAGAGAAAGTCTGCCCCCTAATAGATCTGGTTCCGGATCGGGGGCTGCCCCTTCATGCAGTCTTGGTGACAGCAGCGGGCTTCTTGACCTATTTACCTTTGTTCCAAGTCTGGTTAGGTCTCCAGACTGACTTGGATTGAGCAAAATTCCCCTCCTGCTTTGCAGCAGGGGAGGAGGAAGAGGGACCACCTTTGAAGTTTCGAAAGGAATGAAAATTATTTTGTTTGGTCCTCATCTTATTTGTCTTATTCTGAGGAAGGGGATGGCCTTTTCCTCCAGTTATGTCTGAAATGATCTCTTTCCGTTCAGGCCCGAATAGGGTCTTACCCTTGAAAAGGATGGCTAATAGCTTAGATTTTGATGACACGTCAGCAGACCAGGACTTAAGCCATAACGCTCTACGCGCTAAAATGGCAAAACCTGAATTCTTTGCCGCTAATTTAGCCAGTTGAAAAGCGGCATCTGTAATGAAAGAATTAGCTAGCTTGAGAGCCCTAATTCTATCCAGAATATCATCTAATGGGGTCTCAACCTGAAGAGCCTCCTCTAGAGCCTTGAACCAAAAAGCAGCTGCAGTAGTTACAGGAACAATGCATGCTATAGGTTGCAGAAGAAAACCCTGATGAATAAATATTTTCTTTAGGAGACCTTCTAATTTTTTTATCCATAGGATCTTTGAAAGCACAAGTGTCCTCAATAGGTATAGTTGTACGCTTAGCCAGGGTAGAAATAGCTCCCTCCACCTTAGGGGCCGCCTGCCACAAATCCCGCATGGTGTCTGATATGGGAAACATTTTCTTAAAAGTAGGAGGGGGAGAAAAGGGAATACCTGGTCTATCCCACTCCTTAGCAACAATGTCCGAAATCCTCTTAGGAACCGGAAAAACATCAGTGTAGGCAGGAACCTCTAGAAATCTGTCCATTTTACACAATTTCTCTGGAACTACAATAGGGTCACAATCATCCACAGTCGCTAAAACCTCCCTGAGCATCAAGCGGAGGTGTTGTAGTTTAAATTTAGAAGCCGTCATATCTGAGTCTGTCAGAGGGAACATCTTTCCTGAATCAGAAATCTCTCCCTCAGACAGCAAATCCCTCACCCCCAACTCAGAACATTGTGAGGGTACATCGGATATGGCTAATAAAGCGTCAGAGGGCTCAGCATTTACTCTCACACCAGACCTACTGAGCTTCCCCTGCAACCCAGGCAGCTTAGATAAAACCTCTGTGAGGGTAGTATTCATAACTGCGGCCATATCTTGCAGGGTGAAAGAATTAGACGCACTAGAAGTACTTGGCGTTGCTTGCGCGGGCGTTAATGGTTGTGACACTTGGGGAGAATTAGATGGCATAACCTGATTCCCTTCTGACTGAGAATCATCCTGCAACATACTTTTATTAGCTAAAATATGTTCTTTGCAATTTATTGCCCTTTCAGTGCATGAGGGACATATTTTAAGTGGGGGTTCCACAATGGCTTCCAAACACATTGAACATTGGCTTTCTTCAATGTCAAACATGTTGAACAGGCTAGTAATGACCACAAACAAGCTTGAAAACACTTTATTTAGTGAAAAAAATAATCTTAAAAAACAGTACTGCGCCTTTAAGAGAAAAAAAGCATACACGTTCTGCAAAACTGCTTTAAAATACACCAATCATTTAAATTGTTTGATATAAGATTCAATTTATGCAGCTAAGTTTGACCCACAAAGAAAGGAACTCTTAACCCTTTATTGTGAAAAACCGGATAGTTAATAAGGCCTAAATCCGTAAAAAAACACCCCCTGCCCTCAGGGATTGGAAAAATGGGGTTAAAGTTTCAATTTGGCCCAACACTTCCACAAGGGCCCACCGGAGTTGGAGCTTGCTGCTTGCTTTGTAAATACAACTGCGCAACTGAGGCTTGAAAATAGGCCCCGCCCATCTCACTTGATGTTTTTTCAGCCTAAATGAACCGCAACAGAGCGGTTCCAAACTAGCCATGTGGGTTCTGAAACCCAAAAAAGAAGCCAAGTGTACCCTCAATAAAGTCTAAAAAAACGTTATTGCCAAAAATGTTATCAGCACTCCCAGTTCACAAAACGTTTGCCCACAAACATTCAAACTCAGTGTCAACCATTTTTTATTAGCCCCTTATGCAAGCTTAGTAATACCCCTCTTTATCTTTTAGGATTACTGCTTACCCTTTCCCTCATGGGGATACTGTCAGCCAATTCTGAAATACCACAGTCTCTGCAGAAAAAAATGACTGAACATACCTCACTGCTTATAGAATGAAAACGTTCCTCACACTGAAGTTTCTTGTACTCCTCAGCCATTCTGTGGGAACTGCTCTGGATCTTAGTGACAAATGCTAAGATCATCAGCCTCCAGGCAGAAGTCTTCATCCATCTGCTGCCTAAGAGTAAATAGTACACACCAGTACCATTTAAAATAAAAAACTCTTGCTTGAAGAAAATAAAAACTAACATTTTATCACCTCTTTCACTTTACCCTTCCTAGTACTTAGAGTAGGCAAAGAGAATGACTGGGGGGTGGAGCTAAGGGAGGAGCTATATAGACAGCTCTGCTGTGGTGCTCTTTGCCACTTCCTGTTGGCGGGAGGATAATATCCCACAAGTAAAGGATGAATCCGTGGACTCGTCGTACCTTATAGAAGAAAAGGTTGGGGCGCTTGAGGAGAAAGCTGCGGTATATCTTGTACAGGAGACCCCTTAACAGCATCAGCCTTAGCTAATGGTGGCTGAGGCTCAAAAAGTCTATCCCTGAAACAAAATGTTCTTTCAATACATGAACAAAAAGATTGGTGGTTCCACCTGGGAGTCTAAACACAAGCTGCATGTAACATTTTGTAAGGCCTCTTGATCCATCTTTGATCCAAAAGAGTGAAAAAATAAAATTGCTTTTATTTCCCCTGGAAATTAACACTGCACAAAAACGACACTGTCTCTTTAAATTTAATTTTTTTTAAAACAAAAAACGTAACTACGGAGCAGTTGTCCTTGATAAACCCCAGGACAGCCTCTACACCTCAGTTTATTATGCTGAGGTGCCTACCTTTCCTGCTCGACGCAGGCAATCTGAAATATAAACGATCCGGTTCTCAATCCGAAACTGTACAGTCCGTCGGCTGGGCGATCCTAGATATAGCAGAGCCGCAACAAACTAGTGTCTCTATTCTGGAACTCACAGGAAGCGAGTCCGGAAGGCACGCAAAAACAGTTTTGCCGCCTCTGAAAGAAACCGCCTCCTTAATCGTGGGCGCTCCCGGCGACCATTCATTTTAAAACAGTGCAGCAACAGTGAAAACCTCTGTGTACAACAAATGTAAAACATTGCACCTTGCATACCCAGTCCTTGTCCGTAACTTAACCGGAGAAAAGGACAGATACTGAGCCCAACCAAATAAAAAATGCTCCTCTCGTCCCCAGTGCCTGCATAATCTGTCTTAAAGTAATCCTAATAAGATTACTGGTACTAACGTCCCATGTAGATTTAACTGCTGAAGTGCCTTATTTTCTCTATAAGAAAAAACATAATTTATGTAAGAACTTACCTGATAAATTCATTTATTTCATATTGGCAAGAGTCCATGAGCTAGTGACATATGGTATATACAATCCTACCAGGAGGGGCAAAGTTTCCCAAACCTCAAAATGCCTATAAATACACCCCTCACCACACCCACAATTCAGTTTAACGAATAGCCAAGTAGTGGGGTGATAAAGAAAGGAGTAAAAAGCATCTACAAAGGAATTTGGAAATAATTGTGCTTTACACAAAAAAAACCATAGCTACCATAAAAAAAGGGTGGGCCTCATGGACTCTTGCCAATATGAAAGAAATTAATTTATCAGGTAAGTTCTTACATAAATTATGTTTTCTTTCATGTAATTGGCAAGAGTCCATGAGCTAGCGACGTATGGGATAGCAATACCCAAGATGTGGAACTGCACAGAAGAGTCACTAGAGAGGGAGGGATAAAACAAAAAAGTAAATTTATGCTTATCTGATAAATTAATTTCTTCTACGATACGACGAGTCCACGGATTTCATCCTTACTTGTGGGATATTAACCTCCTGCTAACAGGAAGTGTCAAAGAGCACCACAGCAGAGCTGTATATATAGCTCCTCCCTTCCCTCCACCTCCAGTCATTCGACCGAAGTTAGGAAGAGAAAGGAAAAGCCAAAGGTGCAGAGGTGACTGAAGTTTATAAAAAATATAATATCTAAATCTGTCTAAAAAAATGACAGGGAGGGCCGTAGACTCGTCGTATCGTGGAAGAAATTAATTTATCAGGTAAGCCTAAATTTACTTTTCTTCTACAAGATACGACGAATCCACGGATTTCATCCTTACTTGTGGGATACAACACCAAAGCTACAGGACACGGATGAAACGGGAGGGACAAGACAGAGACCTAAACTGAGGGCACCACTGCTTGAAGAACCTTTCTCCCAAAAACAGCCTCAGAAGAAGCAAAAGTATCAAATTTGAATAATTTGGAAAAAGTATAAAGAGACGACCAAGTCGCAGCCTTGGAAATCTGTTCAACAGAAGCATTGTTTTAAAAAGCCCATGTGGAAGCCACAGTCCTAGTAGAATGAGCCGTAATTCTTTCAGGAGGCTGCTGTCCAGCAGTCTCATATGCCAGGCGGATGATACTCTCTAGCCAAAAAGAAAGAGAGAGGTAGCAGTAGCTTTCTGACCCCTACGCTTTCCAGAAAAAACAATGAATAATGAAGATGATTGACGGAAATCCTTAGTCGCCTGCAAGTAAAACATCAAGGCACGGACCACGTCCAAGTTATGTAACAGACGCTCCTTCTTAGAAGAAGGATTAAGACACATTTTTCGCCGCCAACTTAGCTATTTGAAAGTCGGCATCTGTAATTAAAAAATTAGCTAGCTTGAGTGCCCTAATTCTATCTAAAATGTCCTCTAAAGGGGTTTCAACCTTCAGAGACTCTACTAGAGCATCAAACCAAAAAGCTGCTGCAGTAGTAACTGGAACAATGCAAGCTGTTAATTAAAAAAGGAAACCCTGATGAATAAATAATTTCTTTAGAAGACCCTCTAACTTCTTATCCATAGGGTCTTTGAAAGCACAACTGTCCTCAATAGGAATAGTTGTACGCATAGCCAGGGTAGATATAGCTCCCTCCATCTTAGGGACCATCTGCCAAGAGACTCGAATGGTGTCTGATATGGGATACATTTTCTTGAAATTAGGAGGAGGAGAGAACGGTATACCCGGTCTGTCCCATTCCTTCTTTATAGTTTCCGAAATTCTTTTAGTAACCGGAAAAACATCAGTTTAAGTAGGCACCTCTAGATCTGGTGGTATCACAATAGGGTCACAGTCATCCAGAGTCGCTAAAACCTCCTGAAGTAACAGGCAGAGGTGTTCAAGCTTAAATTTAAAGGACATGACGTCCGAATCTGTCTGAGGTAACATACTTCCTGGGTCTGAAAGGTCTCCCTCAGACAGCAATTCCCTGACCCCCAACTCAGAGCCCTGTGAGGGTACAACGGAAATAGCCAACGCATCAGAGAACTCGGTATTCACATTAATTCCTGTCCTACTAGGTTTACCCTGTAACACTGGTAACTTAGATAATACCTCTGTAAGGGTAGTTGACATAACTGCAGCCATATCCTGCAGAGTAAAAGAATTAGACACACTAGAAGTAATTGGCGTCGCTTGTGTGGGCGTTAAAGGTTGTGACACTTAGGGAGAATTAGATGGCATATCCCGATTCTCTTCAGACTGAGAATCATCCTTAGGCACACTTTCTTTACCTAAAATATGCTTTTTACATTGTGAGGCCCTTTCAGTACAAGAGGTACACAAAGTAAGAGGGGGTTCCACAATGGCTTCTAAACACATAGAACAATTAGTTTCTTCAATGTCAGACTAGTAATAGCCACAATAGTCGTAAATCACCTCATTTATTGATTCAAACAACTTTTAGAAAAATGTGTACTGCGCCTTTAAGAAATAAAAAAAAAACGCAACAATTTTTTCTCAAACTGCACTAAAACATTTAAAAACGCTAAACAATTAAATATAATAGTTAAATTGGCCCAAAAATTATTGCACCCTATAAGTAAAAGGTGTAATTACCCTCTAAGAGACATTTTTAATTCAAAAAATATATCTTATCAGAAAAAATGACCCCTGCACCTCGCCACAGCTCTGCCCACCGGAGCTAATGCCTGCTGCCTTCTTAGTCAGAGTAAACCGCGCGTCTGAGCGCGAAATAGGCCCCGCCCATCATGGACGTCGTCTCAACAGTCTGTTTAACCGCATGGGAAGCGGTTTGAAAAAGAAAGCCATGTGGTCCCCTGAACTTAAAATCTTTTAACAAGAAACTGCAGCCCTACTGACTTTAACTAATAAATATATAAATGTCAAGCTGCCTCTCCCAGTGTCAAGCCCCAATAAAGATATGTCAAAGCAATATGTATAAAACACAGGAATTTTAGTAACACCTTCAGTGATACAGGTCTACTGCTTACCCCTTCCTTTGCAGGGAAAAATGTCAGCCAGTTCTGATATAACAAGTCTCCTCCGAAATAATAGACTGAGCATACCTCAATGCTGCTTGTAGCACGACACCGTTCTCCACACTGAAGATTTATCTTGCACTACCTTCAGAAGCTCTGTGGGAACCAAAATGGATCTTAGTTACATCTGCAAAGATCATCAACCTCAGGGCAGAAATCTTCTTCATTCCATATCTCCCTGAGGAAAATAGTACTCACCGGTACCATTTAAAATAAAAAACTTCTTGATTGAAGAATCTAAAACTAACACCTCACTTTACCTCTTCCTATTACTAACACAGGCAAAGAGAATGACTGGAGGTGGAGGGAAGGGAGGAGCTACATATACAGCTCTCCTGTGGTGCTCTTTGCCACTTCCTGTTAGCAGGAGGTTAATATCCCACAAGTAAGGATGAAATCCGTGGACTCGTATCTTGTAGAAGAAACAGCCATTTTTCGCTTAAAAAAAAATTAATCCACAACCCAAAAAGTTTATTCTCATAAATGAAAAGAAAAACTTAAAACATAAGCAGAAGAATCAAACTTAAAGAGCTGCCTGAAGAACTTTTCTACCAAAAACTGCTTCTGAAGAAGCAAATACATAAAAACAGTAGAATTTAGTAAATGTATGCAAAGAAGACCAAGTTGCTGCTTTGCAAAACTGATCAACTGAAGCTTCATTCTTAAAAGCCCACAAAGTGGAGACTGATCTAGTAGAATGAGCTGTTATTCTGAGGCGGGGCTTGACCCGACTCCAAATAAGCTTGATGAAACAAAGCAAAGGAAAAAAGCAGAAGCCTTCTGACCTTTACTACAACAAGAAAATATAACAAATAGACTAGAAGTCTTCCTGAAATCTTTAGTAGCTTCAACATAATATCTCAAAGCTCTTACCACATCCAAAGAATGTAAGGATCTCTCCAAAGAATTCTAAGGATTAGGACACAAGGAAGGGACAACAATTTCTCTATTAATGTTGTTAGAATTCACAACCTTAGGTAAGAATTTAAATGAAGTCCGCAAAACCGCCTTATCCTGATGAAAAATCAGAAAAGGAGATTCACAAGAGAGCGGATAATTCAGAAACTCTTCTAGCAGAAGAGATGGCCAAAAGGAACAACACTTTCCAAGAAAGTAGTTTAATGTCCAAAGAATGCATAGGCTCAAATGGAGGAGCCTGTAAAGCCTTCAAAACTACATTAAGACTCCAAGGAGGAGAGATTGATTTAATGACAGGCTTGATACGAACCAAAGCCTGCAGTTTAGCAATCTTTCTGTGCAATAAAACAGAAAGAGCAGAGATTTGTCCTTTCAAGGAACTTGCAGACAAACCTTTATCTAAACCATCCTGAAGAAACTGTAAAATTATAAGAATTCTAAAAGAATGCCAAGAGAATTTATGAGAACACTATGTATGTAACAATGTAAGTCTTCCAAACTCGATAATAAATCTTTCTCCAACATAGGTGTGTCCGGTCCACGGCGTCATCCTTACTTGTGGGATATTCTCCTCCCCAACAGGAAATGGCAAAGAGCCCAGCAAAGCTGGTCACATGATCCCTCCAAGGCTCCGCCTTCCCCAGTCATTCTCTTTGCCGTTGCACAGGCAACATCTCCACGGAGATGGCTCAGAGTTTTTTGGTGTTTAAATGTAGTTTTTATTCTTCAATCAAGAGTTTGTTATTTTAAAATAGTGCTGGTATGTACTATTTACTCTGAAACAGAAATGAAGATTTCTGTTTGTAAGAGGAAAATGATTTTAGCAACCGTTACTAAAATCGATGGCTGTTTCCACACAGGACTGTTGAGAGGAATTAACTTCAGTTGGGGGAAACAGTGAGCAGACTTTGGCTGCTTGAGGTATGACACATTTCTAACAAGACTTGGTAATGCTGGAAGCTGTAAGCCATTTTCTTAATTTTCAATATAAGAATACAAGGGCTTCACAAGGACTTTAAAGACTGGTAGACATTTTTCTGGGCCAAAACGATTACTATATAAGCATGTTTAATGGTTTATAACTTAGGAGAGTTATTTTAATCTTGGCAAATTGTTAAAAAAACGGACAGGCACTGTATTGGACACCTTTTTCACTGGGGGCCTTTTCTAGTCATAGGCAGAGCCTCATTTTCGCGCCACTAATGCGCAGTTGTTTTTGAGAAGCAAGGCATGCAGATGCATGTGTGAGGAGCTCAGATCCACTGAAAAAGCTTATTGAAGGCGTCATTTGGTATCGTATTCCCCTCTGGGCTTGGTTGGGTCTCAGCAAAGCAGATACCAGGGACTGTATAGGGGTTAAATGTAAAAACGGCTCCGGTTCCGTTATTTTAAGAGTTAAAGCTTTCAAATTTGGTGTGCAATACTTTTAAGGCTTTATGACACTGTGGTGAAATTTTGGTGAATTTTGAACATTTCCTTCATACTTTTGCGTATATTCAGTAAAAAAGTGTGTTCAGTTTAAAATTTAAAGAGACAGTAACGGTTTTATTTTAAAAGTTTTTTGTGCTTTGTTACCAAGTTTATGCCTATTAACATGTCTGAACTATCAGATAGACGATGTTCTGTATGTTCGGAAGCCAAGGTTCCTATCCATTTAAATATATGTGATAAATGTGACAAACAAAGTAGGGACAATGATACCACTGATAATAATGTTGCCCAAAACGATTCCTTAAGTGAGGGGAGTAAGCATGGTACTGCATCATCCCCTTCTATGTCTACACCAGTCTTGCCCACTCAGGAGGCCCCTAGTACCTCTAGTGCGCCAATCCTCCTTACTATGCAACAATTAACGGCTGTAATGGATAATTCTATTAAAAACATTTTAGCCAAAATGCCCACTTATCAGCGAAAGCGCGACTGCTCTGTTTTAGATACTGAAGAGCATGAGGACGCTGATGATAATGGTTCTGACATGCCCTTACACCAGTCTGAAGGGGCTAGGGAGGTTTTGTCTGAGGGAGAAATTTCAGATTCAGGAAAAATTTCTCAACAAGCTGAACCTGATGTTATTACATTTAAATTTAAATTGGAACATCTCCGCGCTCTGCTTAAGGAGGTGTTATCTACTCTGGATGATTGTGACAATTTGGTAATTCCAGAGAAATTATGTAAAATGGACAGGTTCCTAGAGGTCCCGGTGCCCCCCGAAGCTTTTCCTATACCCAAGCGGGTGGCGGACATTGTAAATAAAGAATGGGAAAGGCCCGGCATACCTTTTGTCCCTCCCCCTATATTTAAGAAATTATTTCCTATGGTCGACCCCAGGAAGGACTTATGGCAGACAGTCCCCAAGGTCGAGGGGGCAGTTTCTACTCTAAACAAACGCACCACTATCCCTATAGAAGATAGTTGTGCTTTTAAAGATCCTATGGACAAAAAATTAGAGGGTTTGCTTAAAAAGATGTTTGTTCAGCAAGGTTACCTTCTACAACCAATTTCATGCATTGTTCCTGTCACTACAGCAGCGTGTTTCTGGTTCGAGGAACTAGAAAAGTCGCTCAATCAAGCATCCTCTTATGAGGAGGTTATGGGCAGAGTTCAAGCACTTAAGTTGGCTAACTCTTTTACCTTAGACGCCACTTTGCAATTAGCTATATTAGCGGCGAAAAATTCAGGGTTTGCTATTGTGGCGCGCAGAGCGCTTTGGCTAAAGTCTTGGTCAGCGGATGCGTCCTCCAAGAACAAATTGCTTAACATACCTTTCAAGGGGAAAACGCTGTTTGGCCCTGACTTGAAAGAGATTATTTCAGATATCACTGGGGGTAAGGGCCACGCCCTTCCTCAGGATAGGTCTTTTAAGGCTAAAAATAAACCAAATTTTCGTCCCTTTCGCAGAAACGGACCAGCCTCAAGTTCTACATCCTCTAAGCAAGAGGGTAATACTTCTCAAACCAAGCCAGCCTGGAGGCCAATGCAAGGCTGGAACAAAGGTAAGCAGGCCAAGAAACCTGCCACTGCTACCAAGACAGCATGAGATGTTGGCCCCCGATCCGGGACCGGATCTGGTGGGGGGCAGACTTTCTCTCTTCGCTCAGGCTTGGGCAAGAGATGTTCTGGATCCTTGGGCGCTAGAAATAGTCTCCCAAGGTTATCTTCTGGAATTCAAGGAGCTACCCCCAAGGGGAAGGTTCCACAGGTCTCAATTGTCTTCAGACCACATAAAAAGACAGGCATTCTTACATTGTGTAGAAGACCTGTTAAAAATGGGAGTGATTCATCCTGTTCCATTAGGAGAACAAGGGATGGGATTCTACTCCAATCTGTTCATAGTTCCCAAAAAAGAGGGAACATTCAGACCAATCTTAGATCTCAAGATCCTAAACAAATTTCTCAAGGTTCCATCGTTCAAAATGGAAACCATTCGGACAATTCTTCCTACCATCCAGGAAGGTCAATTCATGACCACGGTGGATTTAAAGGATGCGTATCTACATATTCCTATCCACAAGGAACATCATCGGTTCCTAAGGTTCGCCTTTCTGGACAAGCATTACCAGTTTGTGGCACTTCCATTCGGATTAGCCACTGCTCCAAGAATTTTCACAAAGGTACTAGGGTCCCTTCTAGCGGTGCTAAGACCAAGGGGCATTGCAGTAGTACCTTACTTGGACGACATACTGATTCAAGCGTCGTCTCTACCACAAGCAAAGGCTCATACGGACATTGTCCTGGCCTTTCTCAGATCTCACGGGTGGAAAGTGAACGTAGAAAAAAGTTCTCTATCTCCGTCAACAAGAGTTCCCTTCTTGGGAACAATAATAGACTCCTTAGAAATGAGGATTTTTCTGACAGAGGCCAGAAAATCAAAACTTCTAAGCTCTTGTCAAGTACTTCATTCTGTTCTTCTTCCTTCCATAGCGCAGTGCATGGAAGTAATAGGTTTGATGGTCGCGGCAATGGACATAGTTCCTTTTGCGCGAATTCATCTAAGACCATTACAACTGTGCATGCTCAGTCAGTGGAATGGGGATTATACAGACTTGTCTCCGACGATACAAGTAGATCAGAGGACCAGAGATTCACTCCGTTGGTGGCTGACCCTGGACAACCTGTCACAAGGGATGAGCTTCCGCAGACCAGAGTGGGTCATTGTCACAACCGACGCCAGTCTGGTGGGCTGGGGCGCGGTCTGGGAACCCCTGAAAGCTCAGGGTCTTTGGTCTCAGGAAGAATCTTTTCTCCCGATAAATATTCTGGAACTGAGAGCGATATTTAATGCTCTCAAGGCTTGGCCTCAGCTTGCAAAGGCCAAATTCATACGGTTTCAATCAGACAACATGACGACTGTTGCGTATATCAACCATCAGGGGGGAACAAGGAGTTCCCTGGCGATGGAAGAAGTGACCAAAATAATTCAATGGGCGGAGACTCACTCCTGCCACTTGTCTGCAATCCACATCCCAGGAGTGGAAAATTGGGAAGCGGATTTTCTGAGTCGTCAGACATTTCATCCGGGGGAGTGGGAACTCCATCCGGAAATCTTTGCCCAAATAATTCAATTGTGGGGCATTCCAGACTTGGATCTGATGGCGTCTCGTCAGAACTTCAAGGTTCCTTGCTACGGGTCCAGATCCAGGGATCCCAAGGCGACTCTAGTGGATGCACTAGTAGCACCTTGGAGCTTCAACCTAGCTTATGTGTTCCCACCGTTTCCTCTCATTCCCAGGCTGGTAGCCAGGATCAAACAGGAGAGGGTATCGGTGATCTTGATAGCTCCTGCGTGGCCACGCAGGACTTGGTATGCAGATCTGGTGAATATGTCATCGGCTCCACCATGGAAGCTACCTTTGAGACAGGACCTTCTTGTTCAAGGTCCGTTCGAACATCTGAATCTGGCCTCACTCCAACTGACTGCTTGGAGATTGAACGCTTGATTTTATCAAAGCGAGGGTTCTCAGATTCTGTCATTGATACTCTTGTTCAGGCTAGAAAGCCTGTAACTAGAAAAATCTACCATAAAATATGGAAAAAATATATCTGTTGGTGTGAATCTAAAGGATTCCCATGGAACAAGATAAAAATTCCTAAGATTCTATCCTTTCTTCAAGAAGGTTTGGAGAAAGGATTATCTGCGAGTTCTTTGAAGGGACAGATTTCTGCTTTATCTGTTTTACTTCACAAAAAACTGGCGGCTGTGCCAGATGTTCAAGCTTTTGTTCAGGCTCTGGTTAGAATCAAGCCTGTTTACAAACCTTTGACTCCTCCTTGGAGTCTCAATTTAGTTCTTTCAGTTCTTCAGGGGGTTCCGTTTGAACCCCTACATTCCGTTGATTTCAAGTTATTATCTTGGAAAGTTTTGTTTTTGGTTGCAATTTCTTCTGCTAGAAGAGTTTCAGAGTTATCTGCTCTGCAGTGTTCTCCTCCTTATCTGGTGTTCCATGCAGATAAGGTGGTTTTGCGTACTAAACCTGGTTTTCTTCCGAAAGTTGTTTCTAACAAAAATATTAACCAGGAGATAGTCGTGCCTTCTTTGTGTCCGAATCCAGTTTCAAAGAAGGAACGTTTGTTGCACAATTTGGATGTAGTTCGTGCTCTAAAATTCTATTTAGAGGCTACAAAGGATTTCAGACAAACATCTTCCTTGTTTGTTGTTTATTCTGGTAAAAGGAGAAGTCAAAAGGCAACTTCTACCTCTCTCTCTTTTTGGCTTAAAAGCATCATCAGATTGGCTTATGAGACTGCCGGACGGCAGCCTCCTGAAAGAATCACAGCTCATTCCACTAGGGCCGTGGCTTCCACATGGGCCTTCAAGAACGAGGCTTCTGTTGATCAGATATGTAAGGCAGCGACTTGGTCTTCACTGCACACTTTTACCAAATTTTACAAATTTGATACTTTTGCTTCTTCTGAGGCTATTTTTGGGAGAAAGGTTTTGCAAGCCGTGGTGCCTTCCATCTAGGTGACCTGATTTGCTCCCTCCCATCATCCGTGTCCTAAAGCTTTGGTATTGGTTCCCACAAGTAAGGATGACGCCGTGGACCGGACACACCTATGTTGGAGAAAACAGAATTTATGTTTACCTGATAAATTACTTTCTCCAACGGTGTGTCCGGTCCACGGCCCGCCCTGGTTTTTTTAATCAGGTCTGATGATTTATTTTCTCTAACTACAGTCACCACGGTATCATATGATTTCTCCTATGCAAATATTCCTCCTTTACGTCGGTCGAATGACTGGGGAAGGCGGAGCCTAGGAGGGATCATGTGACCAGCTTTGCTGGGCTCTTTGCCATTTCCTGTTGGGGAGGAGAATATCCCACAAGTAAGGATGACGCCGTGGACCGGACACACCGTTGGAGAAAGTAATTTATCAGGTAAACAAATTCTGTTTTCTAGAAACAGATTTACGAGCCTGCAACATAGTATTAATCACTGAGTCAGAGAAACCTCTATGAATTAGTACTAAGCGTTCAATTTCCATACCTTCAAATTTAATGATTTGAGATCCTAATGGAAAAATGGACCTTGAGATAAAAGGTCTGGCCTTAATGGAAGTGGCCAAGGTTGGCAACAAGACATCCGAACAAGATCGGCATACCAAAACCTGTAAGGCCATGCTGGAGCCACCAGCAGCACAAACGATTGCTCCATGATGATTTTGGAGATCACTCTTGGAAGAAGAACTAGAGGCGGGAAAATATAAGCAGGTTGATAACACCAAGGAAGTGTCAATGCATTCACTGCTTCCGCCTGAGGATCCCTGGACCTGGACAGGTAGCTGGGAAGTTTTTTGTTTAGATGAGATGCCATCTCTATTTCTGGAAGTCCCCACATCTGAAAAATTTGAGAAAACACATCTGGGTGGAGAGACCATTCTCCCGGATGTAAAGTCTGACGACTGAGGTAATCCGCTTCCCAATTGTCTATACCTGGGATATGAACCGCAGAAATTAGACAGGAGCTGGATTCTGCCCAAACAAGTATCTGAGATACTTCTTTCATAGCTTGAGGACTGCGAGTCCCACCCTGATGATTGACATATGTCACAGTTGTGACATTGTCTGTCTGAAAACAAATGAATGGTTCTCTCTTTAGCAGAGGCCAAAACTGAAGAGCCCTGAGAATCGCACAGGGATCCAAAATATTGTTTGGTAATCTTGCCTCTTGAGATTTCCAAACCCCTTGTGCTGTCAAAGATCCCCAAACAGCTCCCCAACCTGAAAGACTCACATCTGTTGTGATTACAGTCCAGGTTGGCCGAACGAAAGAGGCCCCTAAAATTATACGATGGTGATCTAACCACCAAGTCAGATAAAGTCGAACATTGGGATTAAAGGATATTAATTGTGATATCCTTGTATAATCCCTGCACCATTGGTTCAGCATACAAAGCTGGAGAGGTCTCATAAGAAAACGAGCAAAGGGGATCACGTCCGATGCTGCAGTCATGAGACCTAAAACTTCCATGCACATAGCTACTGAAAGGAATGACTGAGACTGAAGGTTCCATCAGGCTGCAACCAATTTCAAACGTCTCTAGTCTGTTAGAGAAAGTCATGGACACTGAATCTATCTGGAAACCTAAAAAGGTTACCTTTGTCTGAGGAATCAAAAAACTTTTTGGTAAATTGATCCTCCAACCATGTCTTCGAAGAAACAACACTAGTTGATTTGTATGAGATTCTGGAGAACATAAAGACTGAGCGAGTACCAAGATATCGTCCAAATAAGGAAATACTGCAATACCCTGCTCTCCGATTACAGAGAGTAACCTAGAAAAGAACCTTTGAAAAGATTATTGGAGCTGTCGCTAGGCCAAAAGGAAGAGCAACAAATTGGTAATGCTTGTCTAGAAAAGAGAATCTCAGGACCTGATAGTGATCTGGATGAATCGGAATATGAAGATATGCATCCCTGTAAGTCTATTGTGGACATATAATGCCCTTGCTGAACAAAAGGCAGAATAGTCCTTATAGTTACCATTTTGAAAGTTGGTACTCTTACATATTGATTCAAAATCTTTAGATACAAAACTGGTCTGAATGAATTTTCTTTCTTTGGGACAATGAATAGATTTGAATAAAACCCCAGACCCTGTTCCTGAAACTGAACTGGCATGATTACCCCTGATAACTCCAGGTCTGAAACACACTTCAGGAAAGCCTGAGCCTTTACTGGGTTTGCCGGAATGCGTGAGGAAAAAATCTTCTCACAGGCGGTCTTACTCTGAATCCTATTCTGTACCCCTGAGAGAGAATACGAGTCTGAATCCAAAGATTTTGGACCGAACTGATCCAAACATCTATGAAAATTTTTAATCTGTGGACTTGGGGGCTGGTTTTCAACTCACAGGATTTCTGAGACAGGATCAGATTGAAACATCTTGCAAATGTAAGAGAAAAAAAACATTTAAAGCAAAATTATCAATTTCCTTATATGGCAGTTTCAGGAATGGGAAAAAATTCAAACAGCATAGCCCTTGACATGGAAAAAGGCAGGGGGCAAAAAAGAATGGGGTCTTAAATAATGAAAATATTTGGCACCAAGTATGACGCACAACAAACAGAAAAAATATTTTTTTGGCGCCAACAACGTCTGGAAATAACACTCGCATCAGATGACGCAACCTTGTGAAAGCACCCGGCGTCAACTAACGTAACTTTGTGCCAAAAAAATCTTGCGCCAAGAATGACGCAATAAACTCTAGCATTTTGCGCCCTGGCGAGCCTAATTCAGCCCGTGAATTTGAAAATGACAATCAATTGAAAAAACATAATTTATGTAAGAACTTACCTGATAAATTAATTTCTTTCATATTAGCAAGAGTCCATGAGCTAGTGACGTATGGGATATACATTCCTACCAGGAGGGGAAAAGTTTCCCAAACCTTAAAATGCCTATAAATACACCCCTCACCACACCCACAATTCAGTTTAACGAATAGCCAAGAAGTGGGGTGATAAGAAAAAAGTGCGAAAGCATATAAAATAAGGAATTGGAATAATTGTGCTTTATATAAAAAAATCATAACCACCACAAAAAAGGGCGGGCCTCATGGACTCTTGCTAATATGAAAGAAATGAATTTATCAGGTAAGTTCTTACATAAATTATGTTTTCTTTCATGTAATTAGCAAGAGTCCATGAGCTAGTGATGTATGGGATAATGACTACCCAAGATGTGGATCTTTCCACACAAGAGTCACTAGAGAGGGAGGGATAAAATAAAGACAGCCAATTCCTGCTGAAAATAATCCACACCCAAAATAAAGTTTAATGAAAAACATAAGCAGAAGATTCAAACTGAAACCACTGCCTGAAGTACTTTTCTACCAAAAACTGCTTCAGAAGAAGAAAACACATCAAAATGGTAGAATTTAGAAAAAGTATGCAAAGAGGACCAAGTTGCTGCTTTGCAAATCTGATCAATCGAAGCTTCATTCCTAAACGCCCAGGAAGTAGAAACTTACCTAGTAGAATGAACTGTAATCCTTCGAGGCGGAATTTTACCCGACTCGACATAGGCATGATGAAATAAAGATTTCAACCAAGATGCCAAAGAAATGGCAGAAGCTTTCTGGCCTTTTCTAGAACCGGAAAAGATGACAAATAGACTAGAAGTCTTTCGGAAAGACTTAGTAGCTTAAACATAATAATACAAAGCTCTAAAAGCATCCAAAGAATGCAATGATTTCTCCTAGAATTCATAGGATTAGGACATAATGAAGGAACCACAATTTCTCTACTAAGGTTGTTAGAATTCACAACCTTAGGTAAAAAATTCAAAAGAAGTTCGAAGCACCGCCGTATCCTGATGAAAAATCAGAAAAGGAGACTCACAAGAAAGAGCAGATAATTCAGAGACTCTTCTGGCAGAAGAGATGGCCAAAAGAAACAAAACTTTCCAAGAAAGTAATATAACGACCAAAGAATGCATGGGTTCAAAAGGAGGAGCTTGAAAAGCCCCCAGAACTAAATTCAAACTCCAAGGAGGAGAAATTGACTTAATGACAGGTTTTATACGAACCAAAGCTTGTACAAAACAAAGAAATATCAGGAAGATTAGCAATCCTTCTGTGAAAAAAAAGAACAGAAAGAGCAGAGATTTGACCTTTCAAGGAACTTGCGGACAAACCTTTATCTAAACCATCCTGAAGAAACTGAAAAATTCTCGGTATTCAAAAAGAATGCCAAGAAAAAATGATGAGAAAGACACTAAGAAATATAAGTCTTCCAGACTCTATAATATATCTCTCTAGATACAGATTTACGAGCCTGTCACATAGCATTAATCACAGAGTCAGAGAAACCTTCTTTGACCAAGAATCAAACGTTCAAACTCCATACCTTAAAATTTAAGGATTTGAGATCCTGATGGAAAAAAGGACCTTGCAACAGAAAGTCTGGTCTTAACGGAAGAGTCCACAGCTGGCAAGAGGCCATCCGGACAAGATCCGCATACCAAAACCTGTGAGGCCATGCTGGAGCTACCAGCAGGACAAACGAGCATTCCTTTAGAATCTTGGAGAATACTCTTGGAAGAAGAACTAGAGGCGGAAAGATATAGGCAGGATGATACTTCCAAGGAAGTGATAATGTATCCACTGCTTCCGCCCGAGGATCCCGGGATCTGGACAGATAGCAGGGAAGTTTCTTGTTTAGATGAGAAGCCATCAGATCTATTTCTGAGAGTTCCCACATTTGAACAATCTGAAGAAATACCTCTGGGTGAAGAGACCATTCGCCCGGATGCAACGTTTGGCGACTGAGATAATCCGCTTCCCAATTGTCTATACCTGGGATATGAACCGCAGAGATTAGACAGGAGCTGGATTCCGCCCAAACCAAAATTCGAGATACTTCTTTCATAGCCAGAGGACTGTGAGTCCCTCCTTGATGATTGATGTATGCCACAGCTGTGACATTGTCTATCTGAAAACAAATGAACAACTCTCTCTTCAGAAGAGGCCAAGACTGAAGAGCTCTGAAAATTGCACGGAGTTCAAAATATTGATCGGTAATCTCACCTCCTGAGATTCCCAAACCCCTTGTGCCGTCAGAGACCCCCACACAGCTCCCCAACCTGTAAGACTTGCATCTGTTGAGATTATAGTCCAGGTCGGAAGAACAAAGAAGCCCCCTGAACTAAACGATGGTGAACTGTCCACCATGTCAGAGAGTGTCGTATAATCGGTTTAAAGATATTAATTGAGATATCTTTGTGTAATCCCTGCACCACTGGTTCAGCATACAGAGCTGAAGAGGTCGCATGTGAAAACGAGCAAAGGAGATCACATCCGATGCGGCAGTCCTAAGACCTAAAATTTCCATGCATAAGGCTACCAAAGGGAATGATTGTGACTGAAGGTTTTGACAAGCTGATATCAATGTTAAACTTCTCTTATCTGACAAGGACAGAGTCAGACACTGAATCTATCTAGAAACCTAAAAAGGTTACCCTTGTCTGAGGAAACAATGAACTGAATGGTAAATTGATCCTCCAACCATGATCTTGAAGAAACAACACAAGTCGATTCGTATGAGATTCTGCGAAAATGTGAAGACTGAGCAAGTACCAAGATATCGTCCAAATAAGGAAATACCAAAACCCTGTTCTCTGATTACAGACAGAAGGGCACCGAGAACCTTTGAAAAAAATTCTTGGAGCTGACGCTAGGCCAAACGGTAGAGCCACAAAACTGGTAATGCTTGTCTAAAAAGAGAATCTCAGAAACTAAAAGTGATCTGGATGAATCAGAATATGCAGATATACATCCTGTAAATCTATTGTAGACATATAATGCCCTTGCTAAACAAAAGGCAGGATAGTCCTACAGTTACCATCTTGAATGTTGGTATCCTTACATAACAATTCAATATAGATAGATCCGGAACTGATCTGAAGGAATTGACCTTCTTTGGTACAATGAAGAGATAGAATAAAACCCCAGCCCCTGTTCCAGAACTGGAACTGGCATAATTACTCCAGCCAACTCTAGATCTGAAACACATTTCAGAAATGCTGAGCCTTTGCTGTGTTTACTGGGACACTGGAAAGAAAAAAATCTCTTTGCAGGAGGCCTTAACTTGAAGCCAATTCTGTACCTTTCTGAAACAATGTTCTGAAACCAGAGATTGTGAACGGAATTGATCCAAATTTCCTTGAAGAAAACGTAAACTGCCCCATACCAGCTGAGCTGGAATGAGGGCCGCACCTTCATAGGTATTTAGGAGCTGGCTATAGGTTTCTATAAGGCTTGGATATATTCCAAACTGGAAATGGTTTCCAAACTGATACCGCTCCTGAGGATGAAGGATCAGGCTTTTGTTCCTTGTTGTGAGGAAAGGAACGAAAATGATTATTAGACCTAAATTTACCTTAGATTTTTTATCCTTTGGAAAAAAAGTTCCCTTCCCTCCAGTAACAGTTGAGATAATAGAATCCAACTGAAAATCGAATAATTTATTACCCTGGAAAGAAAGGGAAAGCAAAGTTGACTTAGAAGACATATCAGCATTCCAAGTTTTAAGCCATAAAGCTTTTCTAGCTAAAATAGCTAGAGACATATACCTGACATCAACTCTAATGATATCAAAAGATGGTATCACAAATAAAATTATTAGCATGTTATAGAATAATAATAATGCTATGAGAATTATGATCTGTTACTTGTTGCGCTAAAGCTTCTAACCAAAAAGTTGAAGCTGCAGCAACATCCGCTAAGGAATAGTAATACGTTTAGCAGGAGTAGAGACAGCCCCATTAACCTTAGAGATTTTGTCCCAAAACTCTAATCTGTCAGATGGCACAGGATATAATTGCTTAAACGTTTAGAAGGAGTAAATGAATTACCCAAATTATTCCATTCCCTGGAATTACTTCAGAAATAGCATCAGGGAGAGAAAACACTTCTGGAATAACTACAGGAGATTTAAAAACCTTATTTAAACGTTTAGATTTAGTATCAAGAGGACCAGAATCCTCTATTTCTAATGCAATTAATACTTCTTTAAGTAAAGAACGAATAAATTCCATCTTGAACAAATACAAAGATTTATCAGCATCAACCTCTGAGACAGAAACCTCTGGACCAGAAGAACCATTATCAGTATCAGAATGATGATGTTCATTTAAAAAATCATCTGAAAAAAGAGAAGTTTTAAAAGACTTTTATGTATACTAGAAGGAGAAATAACAGACATAGCCTTCTTAATGGATTTAAAAAATAAAATCTCTTATGTTATCAGGAACACTCTGAAAATTAGATGTTGACGGAACAGCAACAGGTAATGTAACAGTACTAAAGGAAATTTTATCTGCATTAATAAGTTTGTCATGACATGCAATACAAACAACAGCTGGAGAAACAGATACCAAAAGTTTATAGCAGATACACTTAGCTTGGTAGCTCCAGCACTGGGCAGCGATTTTCCTGAAGTATCTTCTGACTCAGTTGCAACGTGGAACATCTTGCAATATGTAAAAGAAAAAAACAACATATAAAGCAAAATTGATCAAATTCCTTAAATGACAGTTTCAGGAATGGGAAAAAAAATGCCAGTGAACAAGCTTCTAGCAACCAGAAGCAATAAATAATGAGACTTAAATAATGTGGAGACAAAAATGACGCCCATATTTTTTAGCGCCAAAAAAGACGCCCACATTATTTGGCGCCTAAATGCTTTTGGCGCCAAAAATGACGCCACATCCGGAACGCCGACACTTGATGCAAAAAAACGTCAAAAAATTACGCAACAGAAAAAAAAAAATTTGCGCCAAAAAAGTCCGCGCCAAGAATGACGCAATAAAATGAAGCATTTTCAGCCCCCGCGAGCCTAACGGCCCACAGGGAAAAAGTCAAATTTTTTAAGGTAAGAAAAAATGATTGAAACAAATGCATTTATCCCAAGTATGAAACTGACTGTCTGAAAATAAGGAATGTTGAACATCCTGAGTCAAGGCAAATAAATGTTTGAATACATATATTTAGAACTTTATAAAAAAAGTGCCTAACCATAGCTTAGAGTGTCACAGAAAATAAGCTTACTTACTTACCCCAGGACACTCATCTACATGTTGTAGAAAGCCAAACCAGTACTGAAACGAAAATCAGCAGAGGTAATGGTATATATATATAAGAGTATATCGTCGATCTGAAAAGGGAGGTAAGAGATGAATCTCTACGACCGATAACAGAGAACCTATGAAATAGACCCCGTAGAAGGAGATCATTGCATTCAAATAGGCAATACTCTCCTCACATCCCTCTGACATTCACTGCACGCTGAGAGGAAAACCGGGCTCCAACCTGCTGCGGAGCGCATATCAACGTAGAATCTAGCACAAACTTACTTCACCACCTCCATAGGAGGCAAAGTTTGTAAAATTGAATTGTGGGTGTGGTGAGGGGTGTATTTATAGGCATTTTAAGGTTTGGGAAACTTTGCCCCTCCTGGTAGGAATGTATATCCCATACGTCACTAGCTCATGGACTCTTGCTAATTACATGAAAGAAAAAGACTATACCCCAGGTAAGAAAAATTTTCCGAAAAAATGCATTTCCCAGGTACGAAACTGACAGTCTGCAAAAGGAAATATACTGAAACCTGAATCAAGGCAAATATAAGTACAATACATTTATTTAGAACTTTATATAAATACATAAAGTGCCAAACCGTAGCGGAGAGTGTCTTAAGTAATGAAAACATACTTACCAAAAGACACCCATCCACATATAGCAGATAGCCAAACCAGTACTGAAACGGTTATCAGTCGAGGTAATGGAATATGAGAGTATATCGTCGATCTGAAAAGGGAGGTAGGAGATTAATCTCTACGACCAATAACAGAACATATTAAATAGATCCCCGTGAGGAAAACCATTGCATTCAATAGGTGATACTCCCTTCAAATCCCTCTTACATTCACTGTACTCTGAGAGGAAACGGGCTTCAAAATGCTGAGAAACGCATATCAACGTAGAAATCTTAGCACAAACTTACTTCACCACCTCCATAGGAGGCAAAGTTTGTAAAACTGAATTGTGGGTGTGGTGAAGGGTGTATTTATAGGCATTTTGAGGTTTGGGAAACTTTGCCCCTCCTGGTAGGATTGTATATCCCATACGTCACTAGCTCATGGACTCTTGCCAATTACATGAAAGAAATTTGGCACTTACCTGAATAAGCAGGACGACAGCTCACCTGGTTTGAGAGGGTTCCCTCCCTCACATGGACCTGTGGAAAAAAAGAAAGACTGAGTAAGCTTACTCAGGCTTTCAAAATAGAGCAGCAAAAACGGTTTAAGAGGCGCAGTGGGGATTGTACCCCACAAGTTCCCAATTGCTTAAAAGCAACCACTGCTCTACTGAAGAGACTGACGTAGGCTACGGCTAGACCCCAGGAAAGATCAAAGCAAACCTACTCTGCTTTAAAATAATAAAATCTTGATTGAAGAAAATTCTTATCAGACACCTAAAAACTTTATCACCTTCTTGCAACACAGGCAAAGCGAATGACTGGGGTTGTGGGAAGGGAAGTGATACTTAACAGCTTTGCTGTGGTGCTCTTTGCCGCCTCCTGCTGGTTAGGAGTGATATTCCCAACAGTAATTGATGATGATCCGTGGACTCACTGTGTCATTCGAAAGAAATATATAATATAAAAGTTATCTTATCTACTGTGCGTTTCCTGTTATGTATATTTTTACCAGAAGCATTTAGACCAGTTGTGCCACAGTCCTTGAGGGTAATACATAGGCATAGATGCCAGAATCAGAGTAAATTAAATGAATGTATTGTTTATAAAAGACTGCATGCATTGTATTTCCCTGTTAATAATAATATTGCTTATAATCTGAAGCATCATTTAAAGGCCAGCCAACCTTAAAGCATTAAAAAAAATGCATGTGCCTTAGCCTTCTGTTTTGGTTAGGCTTTGGTCTTTATCATGATAGAAGACTATTCCTTAAAGCAATAATTTACATTTAATTAAAATTAAATGCACCTGTGCATTATACTTAGATTATTCCTGGAAGCCCCATCAAAGTCTGATGTCTATGCCTGACTTAAGCACCAGAGGGTGCAGAGGGGCAATGGGAATCATCAATGGCTAACAAAATCACTACATCAAACAATCCTGGATTTAGGATTATGTCCACTGGAACAGAAACTTTAAAAAGGAACACATATCTATGCTTACCTGCGTTGAAAAGTTGTATTTAAAAGTTCATTTACAGAACTGTTCTTCTTCAGATCTTCATCCCATTTCCTCCTTGCATAGGAACTACGTAAGAATCCAAGTGTAGAGTCCCTGCAATGAACCAGAAAATGATTAATCACAGCATTTGCTTAACAAAAAAAATAGTCTGCTTTGCGTTCAAAAAACAAAATCTATGGGAAGTCTACAATGTGACATGAGAAATATACAAAACAAAATGTAAAATGCATAAAACTGCCATAAAAAAGTTGGACTTACACATATGTAACTATAATAAAGCATGTCTGCATTTATATAATTAGAAAAATGTCTTCATACAAAGTGAAATATTCAGGAAATGGTGGGTATTTGATGCTCTTGGAGTAGACACTTTTCAGAAGTCTTCATAATCTGCATATTTGGATGATATCCAGTAAAATTTGGGCAAGCATCAAAGGGACCAAAATAAAGCCGGGGGGGGGGGGGGGGATCAAGTTCTGAGGAATTGGTGGCCTTACTATTTAATGTCTGCAGGGGGTGAAATACATCTAAAAAAAAAAAAAAGTCATTCTAGATGGACACATGAATTAGAGGTTACGAGACTACTTCATATAACTGATAAAAAGCAGCCTGTATTAAAAATGGTTGACAATCCATTTATAGCTAAATTAATTCAGCTGTCTAAAACATGTTACACACAACATGCAACTGTTTCTGCAACTAAATTGAGGACAGTGTCAGATTTCATACTATACTTTAAAGTTCACAGTAAAAAAGAAATACAAATTAAAGCAATAGAGTAACACCACTTATTATTATTGACTGTTATTGCTAATTTTGTGATTTTGAAAAAATACCCCTTCAGGAAGGACACATCAGTCCAAGTTTGGATTGTAAACAAAAAAGAAAGTGCCTGATCATCACTGCGATCATGTGCTTCAAAAACAGCACTAATTGGCCCCTGGGGGACTATCTGTGTTGCTAGGCACGTCCCCCAGTCAGATCAATCAGCGTTTGTACACAGAAGTGAGTAGGACACCACATGCCGTTCTAGGAACGTTTAAGCCCAGCTCTTTTTTTTTTTTTTTTTTTAAACATCATTTTTATTATTTTTTTAAAAAAAAATAGTTACAATCACAGGAAATACCACACAGGGTATACAACAACAAAAAAAAAATAAGAAAAGAGTATGCAAAAAGAAACTTGCAACCACCGCTCCTACAGCTGTGGTTGTAAACACAAAATACAGTATCTTTGGCATATTGCATAAACAAGAGTCCCTGTGGTTTAAAAAATTTGGTTTCAACTAAAGTACAATAGTAACAGAACCTCTGTTATCCAATTTCTTGAGTTTTTTATTTCTTTGAAAATCTGATCTAAAAAAAAAAAAAAAAAAAAAAGAGGACTATTGTATTGTGTTGCATAACCAGACTCATGGTTGGATACTAAGGCCCTAATCAGCCAGGGCAGAGCCATAGCTACTTCAACAAAGACAGAAACAAAAAACGAAAACAAAAAGAAGAAAAAAAAAAAAAGGGGGGGAGAAAAACTTCCTCCTCCCGGGCCTTCCCCACAACTTTAATACGGTACATATCCTCAAATAGAAAGTTCGCCGCTAAGGCAAGCTTCTAGAACAGGAACTGAGTTACGGAACGGAAAAATGTATTGTTTTTGTATGCCCGTAGGTAGACTTTGTACGAAATTAATCCATTTATTAAGAAATTTTTTAATCTCCTGTTCTGAGTCGATCGAAGTATCGTATTGTTCAATGGTTAATTTCAGGTGCATATTATTTATAAATTGCACAAAGCTGGGAGAACTCTTTGATTTCCAGGAAGCAAAAATAGTATTCCTAGCACATAAAATTGTGAAATTTACGAACGTTATGTTCAAATTGAGTGTTGGAAGTGACTTTTCATATAACAGAATAATATCATCTACTTTGAGGTGGATCTGGTACCTGAGAATTTTTGAGAGCCAAAATGAAATTTTAGCCCAAAAGGATGCAACCTTTGGGCAACTCCAAATACAATGGATCAAATTGGCCATTGGGAAATTACATCTCCAGCAGGCATAACATTGATTTTTATTCCAAAGATTTAATGCATGGGGCGTTACATATGTGCGATTAATCAATTTTAATTGTGCCTCTCTCCAAGCTAGTAACGGAGTAGCCTGCCAGGCCCTCAAAAAACTTTTACTAATTGCTTCAGTGTCAATCCCTGGCATGTCAATTGACCACCTTTGTACCAGGCCAGTAAGATGCTTCTCTCCTTCTTTCTGCAGTAACAATTTATACCAGTAGGAGATGGAGTGCACACCAGCACGGAAGAGGGCGATCCCTGTATGCAAGCCTTCCCAGCCTGTATTATCAAAACTAGTTTTCTTAGTGTTCAAAAAGTGACTGACTTGTAGGTATCCAAAAAAATCTTTATTATCAATTTGAAATTTAGTTTTGATGTTTTCAAATGAAAAAAGGTTTCCAAACTCCCGGTTGATACATTGATCAAAGTAAATCAGTAAATTAGTAAAGCACTAATTGGCCCCTGGGGGACTACCTGTGTTGCTAGGCACGTCCCCCAGTCAGATCAATCAGCGTTTTGTACACAGAAGTGAGTAGGACACCACATGCCGTTCTAGGAACGTTTAAGCCCAGCTCTTACAGGATGGCATGGAACGATCTAAAGGTGTCCAGGATGGAGGCAATTGCCCAAGTTCCAAACATAAACAAAACCTAGAATTTGAGATATATGTTTGTTTAATCATAAAATCATACAATAAACCCCCCCCCCCCCATATGTGCAGGTTTTATTGGGTTCTGGGAGGTTACAAGGCCAAACATGGGTCCTGTCCATTTCCGTCTTTGCTGAAGAGTGGTGATCAGAAATGCCGATAAAGGGTCAAATTTTCATTTTGAGGGGAAAAAACAAAAAACATCACACCCCAAAAATACTAAACGGCAATAAGACTGATTGGCACCTAGAGGGTAATTGTGGGACTCTTTGTAGCACTGATCTCTCTCCCTCTGTCACCTCAGATCACACTGAGGAAAGAAAGAGGCACAGGTAGTGCACATTGGAATCATCGACTGTCACATTTAGAGCTGCAACAACTAATCAATATAATCGATTATGAAAAACATAATTTATGTAAGAACTTACCTGATAAATTCATTTCTTTCATATTAGCAAGAGTCCATGAGCTAGTGACGTATGGGATATACATTCCTACCAGGAGGGGCAAAGTTTCCCAAACCTTAAATGCCTATAAATACACCCCTCACCACACCCACAATTCAGTTTAACGAATAGCCAAGAAGTGGGGTGATAAGAAAAAAGTGCGAAAGCATAAAAAATAAGGAATTGGAATAATTGTGCTTTATACAAAAAAATCATAACCACCACAAAAAAAGGGCGGGCCTCATGGACTCTTGCTAATATGAAAGAAATGAATTTATCAGGTAAGTTCTTACATAAATTATGTTTTCTTTCATGTAATTAGCAAGAGTCCATGAGCTAGTGACGTATGGGATAATGACTACCCAAGATGTGGATCTTTCCACACAAGAGTCACTAGAGAGGGAGGGATAAAATAAAGACAGCCAATTCCTGCTGAAAATAATCCACACCCAAAATAAAGTTTAATGAAAAACATAAGCAGAAGATTCAAACTGAAACCGCTGCCTGAAGTACTTTTCTACCAAAAACTGCTTCAGAAGAAGAAAATACAACAAAATGGTAGAATTTGGTAAAAGTATGCAAAGAGGACCAAGTTGCTGCTTTGCAAATCTGATCAACCGAAGCTTCATTCCTAAACGCCCAGGAAGTAGAAACTGACCTAGTAGAATGAGCTGTAATCCTATGAGGCAGGGTCTTACCCGACTCAACATAGGCAAGATGAATTAAAGATTTCAACCAAGATGCCAAAGAAATGGCAGAAGTTTTCTGGCCTTTCTAAAACCGGAAAAGATAACAAATAAACTAGAAGTCTTTCGGAAAGACTTAGTAGCTTCAACATAATATTTCAAAGCTCTAATAACATCCAAAGAATGCAACGATTTCTCCTTAGAAATCTTAGGATTAGGACATAATGAAGGAACCACAATGTCTCTACTAATGTTGTTGGAATTCACAACTTAGGTAAAAATTCAAAAGAAGTTCGCAACACCGCCTTATCCTGAAGAAAAATCAGAAAAGGAGACTCACAAGAAAGAGCAGATAATTCAGAAACTCTTCTGGCAGAAGAGATGGCCAAAAGGAACAAAACTTTCCAAGAAAGTAATTTAACATCCAATGAATGCATAGGTTCAAATGGAGGAGCTTGAAGAGCCCCCAGAACCAAATTCAAACTCCAAGGAGGAGAAATTGACTTAATGACAGGCTTTATACGAACCAAAGCTTGTACAAAACAATGAATATCAGGAAGAATAGCAATCTTTCTGTGAAAAAGAACAGAAAGAGCAGAGATTTGACCTTTCAAGGAACTTGCGGACAAACCCTTATCTAAACCATCCTGAAGAAACTATAATATTCTCGGTATTCTAAAAGAATGCCAAAAAAAATGATGAGAAAGACACCAAGAAATATAAGTCTTCCAGACTCTATAATATATCTCTCTGGATACAGATTTACGAGCCTGTAACATAGTATTAATCACAGAGTCAGAGAAATCTCTTTGACCAACAATCAAGCGTTCAATCTCCATACCTTTAAATTTAAGGATTTCAGATCCTGATGGAAAAAAAGGACCTTGAGACAAAAAGGTCTGGTCTTAACGGAAGAGTCCACGGTTGGCAAGAGGCCATCCGGACAAGATCCGCATACTAAAACCTGTGAGGCCATGCCGGAGCTACCAGCAGAACAAACGAGCATTCCTTCAGAATCTTGGAGATTACTCTTGGAAGAAGAACTAGAGGCGGAAAGATATAGGCAGGATGATACTTCCAAGGAAGTGATAATGCATCCACTGCCTCCGCCAGAGGATCCCGGGATCTGGACAGATACCTGGGAAGTTTCTTGTTTAGATGAGAAACCATCAGATCTATTTCTGGAAGTTCCCACATTTGAACAATCTGAAGAAATACCTCTGGGTGAAGAGACCATTCGCCCGGATGCAACGTTTGGCGACTGAGATAATCCGCTTTCCAATTGTCCATACCTGGGATATGAACCGCAGAGATTAGACAGGAGCTGGATTCCGCCCAAACCAAAATTCGAGATACTTCTTTCATAGCCAGAGGACTGTGAGTCCCTCCTTGATGATTGATGTATGCCACAGTTGTGACATTGTCTAACTGAAAACAAATGAACAACTCTCTCTTCAGAAGAGGCCAAGACTGAAGAGCTCTGAAAATTGCACGGAGTTCCAAAATATTGATCGGAAATCTCACCTCCTGAGATTCCCAAACCCCTTGTGCCGTCAGATACCCCCACACAGCTCCCCAACCTGTAAGACTTGCATCTATAGAGATTATAGTCCAGGTCGGAAGAACAAAGAAGCCCCCTGAACTAAACGATGGCGATCTGTCCACCATGTCAGAGAGTGTCGTAAAATCGGTTTAAAGATATTAATTGAGATATCTTTGAGTAATCCCTGCACCATTGGTTCAGCATACAGAGCTGAAGAGGTCGCATGTGAAAACGAGCAAAGGAGATCGCATCTGATGCGGCAGTCCTAAGACCCAACATTTCCATGCATAAGGCTACCAAAGGGAATGATTGTGACTGAAGGTTTTGACAAGCTGATATCAATGTTAAACTTCTCTTGTCTGACAAGGACAGAGTCATAGACACTGAATTTATCTAGAAACCTAAAAAGGTTACCCTTGTCTGAGGAATCAATGAACTGATTGGTAAATTGATCCTCCAACCATGAACTTGAAGAAACAACACAAGTCGATTCGTATGAGATTCTTCGAAAATGAGAAGACTGAGCAAGTACCAAGATATCGTCCAAATAAGGAAATACCAAAACCATATTCTCTGACTACAGAAAGAAGGGCACCGAGAACCTTTGAAAAAAAATTCTTGGAACTGAGGCTAGGCCAAACGGTAGAGCCACAAAACTGGTAATGCTTGTCTAAAAAGAGAATCTCAGACACTAAAAGTGATCTGGATGAATCGGAATATGCAGATACACATCCTGTAAATCTATTGTAGACATATAATGCCCTTGCTAAACAAAAGGCAGGATAGTCCTACAGTAACCATCTTGAATGTTGGTATCCTAACATAACGATTCAATAATGATAGATCCGGAACTGGTCTGAAGGAATTGACCTTCTTTGGTACAATGAAGAGATAAAATAAAACCCCAGCCCCTGTTCCAGAACTGGAACTGGCATAAATACTCCAGCCAACTCTAGATCTGAAACACATTTCAGAAATGCTGAGCCTTTGCTGTGTTAACTGGGACATGGGAAAGAAAAGAATCTCTTAGCAGGAGGCCTTAACTTGAAGCCAATTCTGTACCTTTCTGAAACAATGTTTCTGAAACCAGAGATTAAGAACGGAATTGATCCAAATTTCTTTGAAGAAAACGTAATCTGCCCCATACCAGCTGAGCTGGAATAAGGGCAGCACCTTCATAGGTATTTAGGAGCTGGCTATAGGTTTCTATAAGGCTTGGACATATTCCAAACTGGAAATAGTTTCTAAACTGATACCGCTCCTGAGGATGAAGGATCAGGCTTTTGTTCCTTGTTGTGAGGAAAGGAACAAAAATGATTATTTACCCTGGAAAGAAAGGGAAAGCAAAGTTGACTTAGAAGACATGTCAGTATTCCAAGTTTAATCCATAAAGCTTTTCTAGCTAAAATAGCTAGAGACATATACCTGACATCAACTCTAATGATATCAAAAGATGGTATCACCAATAAAATTATTAGCATGTTATAGAATAATAATAATGCTATAAAATTATGATCTGTTACTTGTTGCGCTAAAGCTTTTAACCAAAAAGTTGAAGCTGCAGCAACATCCGCTAAAAATATAGCAGGTCTAAGAAGATTACCTGAACATAAGTAAGCTTTTCTTAGAAAGGATTCAATTTTCCTATCTAAAGGATCCTTAAATGAAGTACTATCTGCCGTAGGAATAGTAGTACATTAGCAGGAGGAGAGACAGCCCCATAACCTAAGGGATTTTTGTCCCAAAAAACTCTAATCTGTCAGATGGCACAGGATATAATTTGCTTAAACGTCTAGAAGGAGTAAATAAATTACCCAAATTATTCCATTCCCTGGAAATTACTTCAGAAATAGCATCAGGGAGATAAAACACTTCTGGAATAACTACAGGAGATTTAAAAACCTTATTTAAACGTTTACATTTAGTATCAAGAGGACCAGAATCCTCTATTTCTAATGCAAATAACACTTCTTTAAGTAAAGAACGAATAAATTCCATCTTGAACAAATACAAAGATTTATCAGCATCAACCTCTGAGACAGAAACCTCTGAACCAGAAGAACCATTATCAGTATCAGAATGATGATGTTCATTTAAAAATTCATCTGAAAAAAAGAGAAGTTTTAAAAGACTTTTATGTATACTAGAAGGAGAAATAACAGACATAGCCTTCTTAATGGATTTAAAAAATAAAATCTCTTATGTTATCAGGAACATTCTGAAAATTAGATGTTGACGGAACAGCAATAGGTAATGTAACAGTACTAAAGGAAATTTTATCTGCATTAATAAGTTTGACATGACATGCAATACAAATAACAGCTGGAGAAACAGATACCAAAAGTTTATAGCAGATACACTTAGCTTGGTAGCTCCAGCACTGTGCAGTGATTTTCCTGAAGTATCTTCTGACTCAGTTGCAACGTGGAACATCTTGCAATATGTAAAAGAAAAGAACAACATATAAAGCAAAATTGATCAAATTCCTTAAATGACAGTTTCAGGAATGGGAAAAAAAATGCCAGTGAACAAGCTTCTAGCAACCAGAAGCAATAAATAATGAGACTTAAATAATGTGGAGACAAAAATGACGCCCATATTTTTTTAGCGCCAAAAAAGACGCCCACATTATTTGGCGCCCTAAATGCTTTTGGCGCCAAAAATGACGCCACATCCGGAACGCCGACATTTTTGACGCAAAAAACGTCAAAAAATGACGCAACTTCCGGCGACACGTATGACGCCGGAAACAGAAAAAAAAATTTTGCGCCAAAAAGTCTGCGCCAAGAATGACGCAATAAAATGAAGCATTTTCTGCCCCCGCGAGCCTAACAGCCCACAGGAAAAAAGTCAAATTTTTTAAGGTAAGAAAAAATGATTGAAACAAATGCATTTATCCCAAATATGAAACTGACTGTCTGAAAAATAAGGAATGTTGAACATTCTGAGTCAAGGCAAATAAATGTTTGAATACATATATTTAGAACTTTATAAATAAAGTGCCCAACCATAGCTTAGAGTGTCACAGAAAATAAGATTTACTTACCCCAGGACACTCATCTACATGTATGTAGAAAGCCAAACCAGTACTGAAACGAGAATCAGCAGAGGTAATGGTATATATAAGAGTATATCGTCGATCTGAAAAGGGAGGTAAGAGATGAATCTCTACGACCGATAACAGAGAACCTATGAAATAGACCCCGTAGAAGGAGATCACTGCATTCAAATAGGCAATACTCTCCTCACATCCCTCTGACATTCACTGCACGCTGAGAGGAAAACCGGGCTCCAACTTGCTGCGGAGCGCATATCAACGTAGAATCTAGCACAAACTTACTTCACCACCTCCATCGGAGGCAAAGTTTGTAAAACTGATTTGTGGGTGTGGTGAGGGGTGTATTTATAGGCATTTAAGGTTTGGGAAACTTTGCCCCTCCTGGTAGGAATGTATATCCCATACGTCACTAGCTCATGGACTCTTGCTAATTACATGAAAGAAATAGTTGTCAAAGAATCTCAATCGATTAGTTGGTTTGCAATTAGTTAGTCTGTGCACCAGCTGCTTTACCACAATGAGCTCCTACACATGGTACTGTGTTTTATGGTTATGTCCTAAGCCTAAAGAATGTCTAGAGACGTTTACTTTTCACATTTTCAGGACAGTATAAGTTTACTATTACCCTTGGATTATGTGCAACACAGAAATAAAATAGGGGGTCATCATTTGGATTGTTTATATTAAATCAGGTGATTTGGGACTTCGCTTGATATAGTGCCGAGCTTGTTATTTACACTTAGATTGATTGGTTTTGTTATTTGAATTGATGTGCACTATTATCTGTTTGCACAATTATTAGCTGATCACTTGCTATTGCGGAAGTCAAATCCTCAAAGCAAAGTGTGGAAAACAGCACCAACAGATATGTGGCTTGTGGGGCACGGAACCCAGGATCTGCCTTATCCTGCAAGTAGCAAAAAAAGATTTGTTCCAGCCACCAATAGTTAAAAAACCTTTATTTCTTCATATGGGGTCTTTTGACAAACATACAACGTTTCAGACCTGCTATAGGTCCTTAGTCATGTATACTGAACATACACTGATTCATCATTTAAATACTCTACACCTGGTCAATTGTTCACCTGTTGTCATGTGACTACTCATTATTGTATCACTGCCATCTTGTGGCCATCTACCATATATATTCCTATTGTGAAAAAACATTCTGAATAGTCACATTAAACAGGTTTAAGTATCAAACAATGTTAATAGATAAAATCATATGTACAAAATTAAAATAGAAGAAATATTACGCACAATATGCAGATATGCCATCACTGTTTACTTGTTATTTGAATGTTAATTTGGACTCTTTAACTTTAGAGTTGATTTCAAAAAATTGCTGCTAGAGATTATGTGGATTACTGTCAATTTGAACACTGTAGGCCTATTTTGAAAATAATCTTTTACTTTTCTCTTTAGTGTTTTTGTATGTAAGGATAATTTTTGAACATTTCCCTCCAATTTTACTCAGCCCATTAAAAGGGTTATTAGAAAGTTATTTTAGATTAAAGAAATGCAGGTATCATAATACTCAGCCCATTAGAAAGGAAGATTTACATATTCATAGAGATGTTTTAGGAAAAACAAATATTTAGTAAAACAAACTCCAATCGAATTCTTTGTTCATACCCTTAGGTATTAGGCTTTCCAATTTGTATATCCAAAACAATCTCTCTTGTTTTTAGAATATGTTCTCTATTACCCCCCCCCCTCCTTGGTCTCTCAATCTGTTCAATTATTTGGAATCTGAGCTGGCTGATGTTGTGACCCATAGAGAGGAAGTGAGAGGAAACAGGAGCCTCTTTGTTCTTACATCTAATATTGGACTTATGTTCTGTTATCCTCTCCCTTACCTCTCTACAGGTCTCGCCCAAATAGATCAGACCACATGGACACTTGATCAAATAAATACAGTAACATGACCTGCAAGTAAGATATTTATTAATCTTATATTTTCTACCACTTGTGGGGTGAGAGAAGTATTCACCTTTAATCATTGAACTGCAGTTACTGCAGTTCAAACAGGGATAACATCCATCTCTCCTAGGGCCTATAGTCTTCTGTATGTTCAATTTGTTACTGCCTATGTCTGAATGTACAAGGCTATCTTTGATACTTCTATTTCTTCTGTATGCTGTCATAAAATTTTCTTTAAACTCATTCACTTGAGGGTTACAGTCCCTTAGGATGTGCCAATGCTTTCTTAGAATACCATTGATCTTCTGACTAAATTCATTGAACTGTGTTACAAACACTAGACGATCTGTTTCTTTACTTTTGTACCTTTTAGGTAATTCTTTATTGTTAACTACATCTAGTTGTTCCTTGATTAGTGATATTGGATACCCTCTATTGATAAATTTATCAGCCATCTCCTCCAACCTTTGCTTACATCTATTCTCCTCAGACACTATGCGTTTAACCCTTAAAAATTGGCTCTTTGGAATGGCCCTAAAGATACTATCTGGATGGTAACTTCCATATTTCAATATGTTGTTTTTATCTGTATCTTTTGTATGGATATCTGTTTTTTAAGAAAACCATCCTTAAAGTATACATAGGTGTCTAGGAACTCAATTCCAATTTCACTCATATTTAAAGTGAATTTTAATCCATTGACGGAATTGTTAAGATCTTCAACAAAGGACAATAGGCTACCAACGTCACCCCCCCCACACGCCAAACACGTCATCAATGTATCTCCACCAGGAGGCACCATAGAGCTGGAACAAGCCCATGAGGGTACACAAAGTGTTCCTCAAAGCTATCATGAAAATGTTGGCGTATGAGGGGGCAACGTTGGAGCCCATTGCTGTACCCTGTTTCTGCATATAATATGTATCCATGAATAGAAAATAATTCTGATAAAGAATAATAGATAGAAGTTCTATTAGAAACCAGATCTCTGCCTCAGTATAATTCCTACTAGATCTAAGCATATGTTCAACAGATGAGATCCCTGTTGTATGTTTGATAGATGTGTAAAGGCTTGAGACATCTAATGAGAACAAAATACATTTGTCACCTACATGTCCTAAGTCCTGTAATTTAACCAAAAAATCATTAGTGTCCCTAATGTAAGATGTAGTGTTCTTAACTAAAGGCTGCAATACTTTATCCAAGAAGGTGGAAATATTAGAAAATACTGAACCCATCCCTGCCACAATAGGGCGACCTGGGGGATTTTTTAAGGATTTATGTACCTTTGGTAGTACATATATTACTGGCCTAATTGGATCTGTTACATATAAGGCCTCCTTAAACTTATCTGTTATAATATCTCTTTGTGTAGCCAGAGTTAAGATGTTATTTATCCCTTTGTTAATCTGTATGGTGGGATCTCTAGTCAGTATTTCATAAACTTGGGTATCTTTTAGTTGCCTATTGATCTCATCTATATAATCAGATTTGTTTAAAATCACAATGGCCCCGCCCTTATCGGCCTCTTTGATGATTATATTTTTATTCTCTCTCAGAGATCTAATGGCTGACATATCCTCTTTATTATGTTTCCTATTTCTTTGCACCAATTTTCTTTTTTTCTCTCTTTTAAATAAGTTGTCCACTTCCCTCTGTACAAGATTAACATATGTGGCTGTACTATGTGTGGATGCTGGTGAAAAAGTGCTTTTTCTAGATAAACCAAAGTGCCTAATGTCATTAAACTTCTTTTTGTTAATTGTGTTGGTGTCATTTATGTTATCCCTTTGCACAGAGAAATAAATCTTTAGCCTCAGTTTCCTAAAGAACCTTTGTAGATCTTGTTGAATTTTAAATTCATCACAATAATTCTCTAGGCAATAGGACAATCCTTTATTTAGAGCTGTTTCTTGCTCTTTTGTGATTTTCAAATTAGACAAATTAAAAATTAAATTTTCTTCTAAGTGCTCTGTATTATACTGTGAATGCTGGTGTGTAGTATCGTGTAATAATTTACTTGAACCTTTAAAAACAATATGTGAATCAACCTGTGCATCAACTTTTGCAACATTAGACATTTCATAACCATTCTGTGAATCATTAGATGCAATAGTAGTATTAGTGTTACAGTCCACATTTACATATGAGAGTTCTGTGCAGATCCCCTGTTTGGGTGATAGTCCCTTTGTAACAGCCATATCCCTCAAGGCAGAATGAGATCCATCATTTATACCTTTCGTACATACATCTATAGTCTCTGTTACAGGATTTTGGTCTATAGGGTTACAGGTCTGGTTATATCTTGGAGCATCTAACAAGCTTAGACAAGATATTTTTTCTCCATGCTCACTAGTTATATCAAGGCAGCCCAGCCGGTCATTGGAGTCAGCCACTCTCACATAGGAACAAACTGCATGCATTTTATTGGCAAGTATTTTCGCATCTCTTACCCTATATTCATTTGTACCATCCATTTGTGAGGAGCGTTCTATGTCCACTACCGTCTTCCGTTATCACATTCATGCTGAGTGCCTTTCTGGAACTAGTAGCGATAGTGTCCCTCGTTGGTTTCCGCGCGTCCGTCGCGGGCGCTGTCGCTCTGACGTCATCGGTTGGCGCGGTAGGCTTTCTCTTGTGCTTCCTACCGGCCCGGTGGCATCGATATCGGAGTCTTCCATTAAAAAACTCACCGATGATTCGAAGCCACTGTGACCTTCCTCCGGGGTAGATTTCCGTGTGGCCTGACGTTTTTGCTCTCTTGGTCTATAATTGAAGCTCCTACCAGTGCCTGTGTTCTGTCGCCACCTATAGACCAACCCATTTTCATGAATAGCTTTGAGGAACACTTTGTGTACCCTCATGGCTTGTTCCAGCTCTATGGTGCCTCCTGGTGGAGATACATTGATGACGTGTTTGGCGTGTGGGGGGGGTGACGTTGGTAGCCTATTGTCCTTTGTTGAAGATCTTAACAATTCCGTCAATGGATTAAAATTCACTTTAAATATGAGTGAAATTGGAATTGAGTTCCTAGACACCTATGTATACTTTAAGGATGGTTTCTTAAAAACAGATATCCATACAAAAGATACAGATAAAAACAACATATTGAAATATGGAAGTTACCATCCAGATAGTATCTTTAGGGCCATTCCAAAGAGCCAATTTTTAAGGGTTAAACGCATAGTGTCTGAGGAGAATAGATGTAAGCAAAGGTTGGAGGAGATGGCTGATAAATTTATCAATAGAGGGTATCCAATATCACTAATCAAGGAACAACTAGATGTAGTTAACAATAAAGAATTACCTAAAAAGGTACAAAAGTAAAGAAACAGATCGTCTAGTGTTTGTAACACAGTTCAATGAATTTAGTCAGAAGATCAATGGTATTCTAAGAAAGCATTGGCACATCCTAAGGGACTGTAACCCTCAAGTGAATGAGTTTAAAGAAAATTTTATGACAGCATACAGAAGAAATAGAAGTATCAAAGATAGCCTTGTACATTCAGACATAGGCAGTAACAAATTGAACATACAGAAGACTATAGGCCCTAGGAGAGATGGATGTTATCCCTGTTTGAACTGCAGTAACTGCAGTTCAATGATTAAAGGTGAATACTTCTCTCACCCCACAAGTGGTAGAAAATATAAGATTAATAAATATCTTACTTGCAGGTCATGTTACTGTATTTATTTGATCAAGTGTCCATGTGGTCTGATCTATTTGGGCGAGACCTGTAGAGAGGTAAGGGAGAGGATAACAGAACATAAGTCCAATATTAGATGTAAGAACAAAGAGGCTCCTGTTTCCTCTCACTTCCTCTCTATGGGTCACAACATCAGCCAGCTCAGATTCCAAATAATTGAACAGATTGAGAGACCAAGGAGGGGGGGTAATAGAGAACATATTCTAAAAACAAGAGAGATGTTTTGGATATACAAATTGGAAAGCCTAATACCTAAGGGTATGAACAAAGAATTCGATTGGAGTTTGTTTTACTAAATATTTGTTTTTCCTAAAACATCTCTATGAATATGTAAATCTTCCCTTTCTAATGGGCTGAGTATTATGATACCTGCATTTCTTTAATCTAAAATAACTTTCTAATAACCCTTTTTAATGGGCTGAGTAAAATTGGAGGGAAATGTTCAAAAATTATCCTTACATACAAAAACACTAAAGAGAAAAGTAAAAGATTATTTTCAAAATAGGCCTACAGTGTTCAAATTGACAGTAATCCACATAATCTCTAGCAGCAATTTTTTGAAATCAACTCTAAAGTTAAAGAGTCCAAATTAACATTCAAATAACAAGTAAACAGTGATGGCATATCTGCATATTGTGCGTAATATTTCTTCTATTTTAATTTTGTACATATGATTTTATCTATTAACATTGTTTGATACTTAAACCTGTTTAATGTGACTATTCAGAATGTTTTTTCACAATAGGAATATATATGGTAGATGGCCACAAGATGGCAGTGATACAATAATGAGTAGTCACATGACAACAGGTGAACAATTGACCAGGTGTAGAGTATTTAAATGATGAATCAGTGTATGTTCAGTATACATGACTAAGGACCTATAGCAGGTCTGAAACGTTGTATGTTTGTCAAAAGACCCCATATGAAGAAATAAAGGTTTTTTAACTATTGGTGGCTGGAACAAATCTTTTTTTGCTACTTGGAGCACTTGCTATTGCGGATTATATGTACTGTATAGATAAATGTGTAAGGTTTTGTCCGGTTATTGATCTATATCAGTTGTCTCAAAGTACAGGCCCCAGGGCCAAATGCGGCCCACAAGATTTTTCATCTGGCCCTCCCTTGTTTAATAGGTAAACCATTCATTTGGACTGTCAATTTTTTTTAAGGTTCTAAAAGTTGTAACTATTTTATATTCTCTATAGGTACTCACAAGACAAATATAATGACAAAGCATCCAGTATAGACTCCCACCACGCACTGCGCTGGGTAAATATCACTTTTTACATTGCTATACAGTTCCAAGATGATGACTTCACTTGGTACTCACAAGATAAATATACAACCGTGTATGTCTATTGTGGGCTACAACTCCCAGTATTCACTACTACTTGGATAAATGTCACTTCCATTTCCTAGTATATCCAGTTTCGGAGCACTCACTCAGTTCAAGCGGCCCCCATGGGGGAAGAACACTTGCCCAGTGGCCCCCAGATACTTTGAGTTTGATACCCCTGATCTATATAGTCCTTAGCACTTTTGACTTTTAGTTTTTTATATTTTTAATTGTGATATGTACCGAATTCAACCTAAACTTTACCATTGTGTGTGTGTGTATATATATATATATATATATATATAAATATAAATATATATATATATATATATATATATATATCTATATATATAAATATATTAAATATATATATATATATATATATAAATATATATATAAATATATATATAAATATATCTATATATATATATATATATAAATATATATATATATATAAATATATATATATATATATAAATATATATATATATATATAAATATAAATATATATATATATAAATATATATATATATAAATATATATATATAAATATATATATATATATATAAATATATATATATATATATAAATATATATATATATATATAAAATATATATATATATATAAATATATATATATATATATATATATATATATATATAAATATATTATATATATATAAATATATATATATATATAAAATATATATATATAATATATATATATATATATAAATATATAACATAATTTATGTAAGAACTTACCTGATAAATTCATTTCTTTCATATTAGCAAGAGTCCATGAGCTAGTGACGTATGGGATATACATTCCTACCAGGAGGGGCAAAGTTTCCCAAACCTCAAAATGCCTATAAATACACCCCTCACCACACCCACAATTCAGTTTAACGAATAGCCAAGAAGTGGGGTGATAAAAAAGTGCGAAAGCATATAAAATAAGGAATTGGAATAATTGTGCTTTATACAAAATCATAACCACCACAAAAAAAGGGCGGGCCTCATGGACTCTTGCTAATATGAAAGAAATGAATTTATCAGGTAAGTTCTTACATAAATTATGTTTTCTTTCATGTAATTAGCAAGAGTCCATGAGCTAGTGACGTATGGGATAATGACTACCCAAGAAGTGGATCTTTCTACACAAGAGTCACTAGAGAGGGAGGGATAAAATAAAGACAGCCAATTCCTGCTGAAAATAATCCACACCCAAAATAAAGTTTAACGAAAAACATAAGCAGAAGATTCAAACTGAAACCGCTGCCTGAAGTACTTTTCTACCAAAAACTGCTTCAGAAGAAAAAAATACATCAAAATGGTAGAATTTAGTAAAAGTATGCAAAGAGGACCAAGTCGCTGCTTTGCAGATCTGGTCAACCGAAGCTTCATTCCTAAACGCCCAGGAAGTAGAAACTGACCTAGTAGAATGAGCTGTAATCCTCTGAGGCGGAGTTTTACCCGACTCAACATAGGCAAGATGAATTAAGGATTTCAACCAAGATGCCAAAGAAATGGCAGAAACTTTCTGGCCTTTTCTAGAACCGGAAAAGATAACAAATAGACTAGAAGTCTTACGAAAAGATTTCGTAGCTTCAACATAATATTTCAAAGCTCTAACAACATCCAAAGAATGCAACGATTTCTCCTTAGAATTCTTAGGATTAGGACATAATGAAGGAACCACAATTTCTCTACTAATGTTGTTGGAATTCACAACTTTAGGTAAAAATTCAAAAGAAGTTCGCAACACCGCCTTATCCTGATGAAAAATCAGAAAAGGAGACTCACAAGAAAGAGCAGATAATTCAGAAACTCTTCTGGCAGAAGAGATGGCCAAAAGGAACAAAACTTTCCAAGAAAGTAATTTAATGTCCAATGAATGCATAGGTTCAAACGGAGGAGCTTGAAGAGCTCCCAGAACCAAATTCAAACTCCAAGGAGGAGAAATTGACTTAATGACAGGTTTTATACGAACCAAAGCTTGTACAAACAATGAATATCAGGAAGAATAGCAATCTTTCTGTGAAAAAGAACAGAAAGAGCAGAGATTTGTCCTTTCAAAGAACTTGCGGACAAACCCTTATCTAAACCATCCTGAAGGAATTGTAAAATTCTCGGTATTCTAAAAGAATGCCAGGAAAAATGATGAGAAAGACACCAAGAAATATAAGTCTTCCAGACTCTATAATATATCTCTCGAGATACAGATTTACGAGCCTGTACATAGTATTAATCACAGAGTCAGAGAAACCTCTTTGACCAAGAATCAAGCTAAGTTCAATCTCCATACCTTTAATTTAAGGATTTCAGATCTGATGGAAAAAAGGACCTTGTGGACAGAAGGTCTGGTCTCTACGGAAGAGTCCATGGTTGGCAAGAGGGCCATCCGGACAAGATCCGCATACCAAAACCTGTGAGGCCATGCCGGAGTACCAGCAGAACAAACGAGCATTCCTTCAGAATCGTGGAGATTACTCTTGGAAGAAGAACTAGAGGCGGAAAGATATAGGCAGGATGATACTTCCAAGGAAGTGATAATGCATCACTGCCTCCGCCCATGAGGATCCCGGGATCTGGACAGATACCTGGGAGTTTCTTGTTTAGATGGGACGCCATCAGATCTATTTCTGGAAGTTCCCACATTTGAAACAATCTGAAGAAATACCTCCGGGTGAAGAGACCATTCGCACCGGATGCAAACGTTTTGGCGACTGAGATAATCGCTTCCCAATTGTCTACACCTGGGATATGAACCGCAGAGATTAGACAGGAGCTGGATTCCGCCCAAACCAAAATTCGAGATACTTCTTTCATAGCCAGAGGACTGTGAGTCCCTCCTTGATGATTGATGTATGCCACAGTTGTGACATTGTCTGTCTGAAAACAAATGAACGATTCTCTCTTCAGAAGAGGCCAAAACTGAAGAGCTCTGAAAATTGCACGGAGTTCCAAAATATTGATCGTAATCTCACCTCCTGAGACTCCCAAACTCCTTGTGCCGTCAGAGATCCCCACACAGCTCCCCAACCTGTAAGACTTGCATCTGTTGAAATTACAGTCCAGGTCGGAAGCACAAAGAAGCCCCCTGAATTAAACGATGGTGATCTGTCCACCATGTTAGAGAGTGTCGAACAATCGGTTTTTAAAGATATTAATTGAGATATCTTCGTGTAATCCTTGCACCATTGCTTCAGCATACAGAGCTGAAGAGGTCGCATGTGAAAACGAGCAAAGGGGATCGCGTCCGATGCAGCAGTCATAAGACCTAGAATTTCCATGCATAAGGCTACCGAAGGGAATGATTGTGACTGAAGGTTTCGACAAGCTGTAATCAACTTTAGACGTCTCTTGTCTGTTAAAGACAGAGTCATGGACACTGAATCCATCTGGAAACCCAGAAAGGTTACCCTTGTCTGAGGAATCAAAGAACTTTTTGGTAAATTGATCCTCCAACCATGATCTTGAAGAAACAACACAAGTCGATTCGTATGAGATTCTGCTAAATGAAAAGACTGAGCAAGTACCAAGATATCGTCCAAATAAGGAAATACCACAATACCCTGTTCTCTGATTACAGACAGCAGGGCACCGAGAAACTTTTGTAAAAATTCTTGGAGCTGTAGCTAGGCCAAACGGCAGAGCCACAAACTGGTAATGCTTGTCCAGAAACGAGAATCTCAGGAACTGATAATGATCTGGATGAATCGGAATATGCAGATATGCATTCCTGTAAATCTATTGTGGACATATAATTCCCTTGCTGAACAAAAGGTAAGATAGTCCTTACAGTTACCATCTTGAATGTTGGTATCCTTACTAACGATTCAATATTTTTTAGATCCAGAACTGGTCTGAAAGAATTCTCCTTCTTTGGTACAATGAAGAGATTTGAATAAAACCCCCATCCCCTGTTCCGGAACTGGAACTGGCATAATTACTCCAGTCAACTCTAGATCTGAAACACATTTCAGAAATGCTTGAGCTTTTACTGGATTTACTGGGACACGGGAAAGAAAAAATCTCTTTGCAGGAGGTCTCAACTTGAAACCAATTCTGTACCCTTCTGAAACAATGCTCTGAATCCAAAGATTGTGAACAGAATTGATCCAAATTTCCTTGAAAAAACGTAACCTGCCCCCTACCAGCTGAGCTGGAATGAGGGCCGCACCTTCATGTGGACTTAGAAGCAGGCTTTGCCTTTCTAGCTGGTTTGGATTTATTCCAAACTGGAGATGGTCTCCAAACTGAAACTGCTCCTGAGGATGTAGGATCAGGCTTTTGTTCTTTGTTGAAACAAAAGGAACGAAAACGATTATTAGCCCTGTTTTTACCTTTAGATTTTTTATCCTGTGGTAAAAAAGTTCCTTTCCCACCCAGTAACAGTTGAAATAATGGAATCCAACTGAGAACCAAATAATTTGTTACCCTGGAAAGAAATGGAAAGTAAAGTTGATTTAGAAGCCATATCAGCATTCCAAGTTTTAAGCCATAAAGCTCTTCTAGCTAAAATAGCTAGAGACATAAACCTGACATCAACTCTGATAATATCAAAAATGGCATCACAGATAAAATTATTAGCATGTTGAAGAAGAATAATAATATCATGAGACATCACGATGTGTTACTTGTTGCGCTAAAGTTTCCAACCAAAAGTTGAAGCCGCAGCAAACATCAGCCAAAGATATAGCAGGTCTAAGAAGATTACCTGAACACAGATAAGCTTTTCTTAGAAAGGACTCAATTTTCCTATCTAGAGGATCCTTAAACGAAGTACCATCTGACGTAGGAATAGTAGTACGTTTAGCAAGGGTAGAAATAGCCCCATCAACTTTAGGGATCTTGTCCCAAAATTCTAATCTGTCAGACGGCACAGGATATAATTGCTTAAAACGTTTAGAAGGAGTAAATGAATTACCCAAATTATCCCATTCTTTGGAAATTACTGCAGAAAATAGCATCAGGAACAGGAAAAACTTCTGGAATAACTACAGGAGATTTAAAAACCTTATTTAAACGTTTAGATTTAGTATCAAGAGGACCAGAATCCTCTATTTCTAAAGCAATTAGGACTTCTTTAAGTAAAGAACGAAATAAATTCCATTTTAAATAAATATGAAGATTTATCAGCATCAATCTCTGAGACAGAATCCTCTGAACCAGAGGAATCATCAGAATCAGAATGATGATGTTCAGTTAAAAATTCATCTGTAGGGAGAGAAGTTTTAAAAGATTTTTTACGTTTACTAGAAGGAGAAATAACAGACATAGCCTTCTTTATGGATTCTGAACAAAATCTCTTATATTATCAGGAACATTCTGCACCTTAGATGTTGAAGGAACTGCAACAGGCAATGGTACTTTACTAAAGGAAATATTATCTGCTTTAACAAGTTTGTCATGACAATCAATACAAACAACAGCTGGAGGAATAGCTACCAAAAGTTTACAGCAGATACACTTAGCTTTGGTAGATTCAGCACTTGACAGCGATTTTCCTGTAGTATCTTCTGACTCAGATGCAACGTGAGACATCTTGCAATATGTAAGAGAAAAAACAACATATATATAAAGCAAAATTGAACAAATTCCTTAAATGACAGTTTCAGGAATGGGAAAAAAATGCCAAAGAACAAGCTTCTAGCAACCAGAAGCAATAAAAAATGAGACTTAAATAATGTGGAGACAAAAGTGACGCCCATATTTTTTAGCGCCAAATAAGACGCCCACATTATTTGGCGCCCTAAATGCTTTTTGGCGCCAAAAATGACGCCACATCCGGAACGCCGACATTTTTTGGCGCAAAATAACGTCAAAAAATGACGCAAACTTCCGGCGACACGTATGACGCCGGAAACGGAAATAGAATTTTTGCGCCAAAAAAGTCTGCGCCAAGAATGACGCAATAAAATGAAGCATTTTCAGCCCCGCGAGCCTAACAGCCCACAGGGAAAAAAGTCAAATTTTAAGGTAAGAAAAATGTTAAAATGCATTATCCCAAATATGAAACTGACTGTCTGAAAATAAGGAAAGTTGAACATTCAAGGCAAATAATGTTTGAATACATATATTTAGAACTTTATAAACAAAGTGCCCAACCATAGCTAGGAGTGTCACAGAAAATAAGACATACTTACCCCAGGACACTCATCTACATATAGTAGATAGCCAAACCAGTACTGAAACGAGAATCAGCAGAGGTAATGGTATATATAAGAGTATATCGTCGATCTGAAAAGGGAGGTAAGAGATGATCTCTACGACCGATAACAGAGAACCTATGAAATAGACCCCTTAGAAGGAGATCACTGCATTCAAATAGGCAATACTCTCCTCACATCCCTCTGACATTCACTGCACGCTGAGAGGAAAACCGGGCTCCAACTTGCTGCGGAGCGCATATCAACGTAGAATCTAGCACAAACTTACTTCACCACCTCCATCGGAGGCAAAGTTTGTAAAACTGAATTGTGGTGTGGTGAGGGGTGTATTTATAGGCATTTTGAGGTTTGGGAAACTTTGCCCCTCCTGGTAGGAATGTATATCCCATACGTCACTAGCTCATGGACTCTTGCTAATTACATGAAAGAAATATATATATATATATATATATATACACACACATACATACACACACCTCACACACACATACATACATACATACATACACACATACACACGAGCAGAGATTGATTTAATGACAGGCTTGATAAAGACCAAAGCCTAACCAAAACAGTGACTATCAGGACTAAGCGTTCAATTTCCATACCTTCAAATTTAATGATTTGAGATCCTGATGGAAAAAACGGAACTTGAGTAGGTCCGGCCTTAACGGAAGTGGCCAAGGTTGGCAATTGGACATCCGAACAAGATCCGCATACCAAAACCTGTGGGGCCATGCTGGAGCCACCAACAACACAAATGATTGTTCCATGATGATTTTAGAGATCACTCTTGGAAGAAGAACTAGAGGCGGGATGATATAAGCAGGTTGATAACACCAAGGAAGTGTCAGCGCATCCACTGCTTCCGCCTGAGAATCCCTGGACAGGTATCTGGGAAGTTTCTTGTTTAGATGAGAAGCCATCATATCTATTTCTTGAAGACCCCACATCTGAGCTATCTGAGAAAACACATCCGGTTGGAGAGACCACTCCCCTGGATGTAAAGTCTGACGGCTGAGATAATCCGCCTCCCAATTGTCTAAACCTGGGATATGCACCGCAGACAATAGACAGGAGCTGGATTCCGCCCAAGCAAGTATCCGAGATACTTCTTTCATAGCTTGAGGACTGTGAGTCCCACCCTGGTGATTGACATATGCCACAGTTGTGATATTGTCTGTCTGAAAACAAATTAATGGTTCTCTCTTCGACAGAGGCCAAACCTGAAGAGCCCTGAATATCGCACAGTTCTAAAATATTGATTGGTAATCTCGCCTCTTGAGATTTCCAAACCCCTTGTGCTGCCAGAGAGTTACCCAGACAGCTCCCCAACCTGAAAGACTTGCATCTGTTGTGATCTCAGTCCAGGTTGGACGAAAAAGAGGCCCCTTGAACTATACAATGGTGGTCTAACCACCAAGTCAGTGAGAGCCAAACATTGGGATTTAAGGATATTAATTGTGATATCTTTGTATAATACCTGCACCATACAAAGCTGGAGAGGTCTCATATGAAAACGAGCAAAGGGGAACGCATCCGATGCTGCAGTCATGAGACCTAAAACTTCCATGCACAAAGCCACTGAAAGGAATGACTGAGACTGAAGGTTCCGACAAGCTGAAACCAATTGTATTCGTCTCTTGTCTGTTAGAGACAGAGTCATGGACACAATCTATCTGGAAACCTAAAAAGGTGACCCTTGTCTGAGGAATCAAGGAACCTTTTAGTATTGATCCTCCAACCATGTCTTTGAAGAAACAACACTAGTTGATTTGTGTGAGATTCTGCAGAATGTAAAGAATGAGCTAGTACCAAGATATCATCCTAGTAAGGAAATACTGCAATACCCTGTTCTCTGATTTACAGAGAGTAGGGCACCAAGAACCTTTGAAATAATTCTTGGAGCTGTCGCTAGGCCAAATGGAAACGGAACTGGTATAATTACTCCTGAAAGCTCTAGATCTGAAACACACTTCAGAAAAGCCTGAGCCTTCACTGGATTTGCTGAAATGCATGAGAAAAAAAAATCTTCTCACAGGAGGTGTCATTCTGAATCCTATTCGATACCCTTGAGAGACAATGTTCTGAATCCAATGATTTTGGACAGAATTTGCCCAAATGTTCTGTAAAAATTTTAATCTGCCCCCCACCATCTGAACTGGAAAGAGGGCTGCACCATCATGCAGACTTGGGGGCTGGCTTCGGTTTCTTAAGAGGCTTGGATTTATTCCAACATGAAGAAGGGTTCCAATTGGAACCCGATTCCTTGGGGGAAGGATTTGGTTTCTGTTCCTTATTCTGTTGAAAAGAACGAAAACGATTAGAAGCTTTAGATTTACCTTTAGATCTTTTATCCTGAGGTAAAAAAAAACTCCCTTCCCCCCAGTGACAGTTGAAATAATGGAATCCAACTGAGAACCAAATAAATTGTTACCTTGGAAAGAAAGAGATAGTAATCTAGACTTAGATACCATGTCAGTATTCCAATATTTGAGCCACAAAGCTATTCTAGCTAAAATAGTTAAAGACATAGATTGAACATCAATTTTGATGATATCAAAATAGCATCACAGATAAAATGATTAGCATGTTGAAGCAAGCGAACAATGCTAGAAAAATCAGAATCTGTTTCCTGTTGCGCTAAGCTTTCCAACCAGAAGGTTGATGCAGCGGCAACATCAGCTATAGAAATTGCAGGCCTGAGAAGATAGCCAGAAAATAAATAAGCGTTCCTTAGATAAGATTCAAGTTTCCTATCTAAAGGATCCTTAAAGGATAGTACTATCTTCCAAAGGGATATTAGTACGTTTGGCAAGAGTAGAAATAGCCCCATCAACTTTGGGGATTTTTTCCCAAAACTCCAATCTGGCTGCTGGCAAAGGATACAACTTTTTAAACCTAGAAGGAGGAATACAAGAAGTACCAGGCCTATTCCATTCCTTAGAAATATCAGAAATTGCATCAGGAACTGGAAAAACCTCTAGAGTAACCACAGGAGGTTTATAAATAGAATTTAAATGCTTACTAGTTTTATTATCAAGAGGAATAGTTTCCTCAATATCCAAAGTAAATAATACTTTTTTCAACAAGGAACGAATATACATCTTAAAGAGATAAGTAGATTTGTCAGTGTCAATATCTGAGGTAGGATCTTCTAAATCAGATAGATCCTCATCATTCAGTATGCTTTCAGTCATTTGAAAATTCATCATCTTTATAAGAAGTTTTAAAAGACCTTTTACGTTTAAAAGAATGCGGAATGGCAGACAAAGCCTTCTGAATCGCATAAGCAATAAAATATTTTATATTCACAGTGATATCATGTACATTAGATGTTGAAGGAACAATAGGCATTGTACTAGTAATGATGGATACATTATCTGCATGTAAAAGCTTATGACAAATGTTACATACTACAGCTGGAGATATAATCTCTGCTAATTTACAACAGATACACTTATCTTTGGTATAACTTATCAGGCAGCAGGAATCCAACAGTGGTTTCTGAGACAGGATCAGATTGAGACATCTTGCAAATGGAAGCGAAAAAACATATAAAGCAAAATTATCAATTTCCTTATATGGCAGATTCAGGAATGGGAAAAAATGCAAACAGTATAGCCCTCTGAGCATAGAAAAAGGCAAGAGGCATATAGGAAGTGGGGTTTATTATTTGGCGGCAAGTATGACCCGCAACACAAAACAAATTTTTTTGGCGCTAACATCCGGAAATGATGCAACTCGCGTCATAGCAGACACAACCTTGTGCAAGGAAACCTGGTGTTAACTAAGATGCCGGAAATGGCGAATTTGCGTCACCGAATGTAACTTTGCAGCCAAAAAAATCTTGCTCCAAGAATGACGCAATAAATATCAGCATTTTGCGGCCTCGCGAGCCTAAATTTTGCCCACGAAAATTTATGAAAACAGTCAATTTTGAAGAAAAGACTAAACCCCAGGTAAGAAAAAAATAACTTCCTAAATATGTTTTCCCCAATTTTGAAACTGATAGTCTGCAAAAGGAAATATACATAAACCTGACTCATGGCAAACATAATTACAATACATATATTTAGAACTTTACATTAATACATAAAGTGCCAAACCATAGCCGAGAGTGTCTAAGAAATAAAAACATACTTACCGAAAGACACTCATCCACATATAGCAGATATCCAAACCAGTACTGAAACTGTTATCAGTATAGGTAATGGAATATGATAGTATATTGTCTATCTGAAAAGGGAGGTAGGAGATGAATCTCTGCGACTGATAACAGAGAACCTATGAAAAGATTTCCCGCAAGGAAAACCATAGAATTCAATAGGTGATACTCCCTTCACGTCCCTCTGACATTCACTGTACTCTGAGAGGAATCGGGCTTCAAAATGCTGAGAAGCGCATATCACAGAAGATAATCAAGCACAAACTTACTTCACCACCTCCATAGGAGGCAAAGTTTGTAAAACTGAATTGTGGGTGTGGTGAGGGGTGTATTTATATGCATTTTGAGGTTTTGGAAACTTTGCCCCTTCTGGTAGGATTGTATATCCCATACGTCACTAGCTCATGGACTCTTGCCAATTACATGAAAGAAATAGCATATACGTATATGCGGTTTTCCTGTACAAAGCATGCACATTAAAACCACACATGCGCATTAGGAGCCGGTGACTTCATCAAGGACATCACCTGTGACGTTGCCGCAAGCCAAGACCGTGCTTTGGTGTGCACATAAAACGAGCGTGCATGGAATCAGAAGTGATTTATTTGTAACCACCAAATTAACTTAAAAATTAGAGCAGCAAGTGACAAAAGGGAACAGCTCCAGCTTCACTGATCATACAGCAGAGCTGCACTCTTTAATGCTGTGCAACATTGTGTTTGAGCACAGCAGAGTAGGGGGTTGAATGTGAGCACGCTGATGAGTTGTAAAGTAATGCGCGCACATGAACAATGTCCATGCTAATTAGCGCTACAATGATTGGTCCAATACGCTTGTCAATCATTGAAGGGAAATACAAACCAAACCCTCTCTCTTAACCTGTGTAAAATGGACTCAAGGACCCACTGACAAGATGACCAGCTATTTATCAAAAGCTCTCAAAAAGCTGTGCACATTTGACCTTTATTTGTTATCAGGTGACTGGTGTATTTAAAGGGACACTAAACACCTGCTGCAAATTCTGCAAACTAACTTCTGCTTTTAATTCATAAATGTACTCCAAATCTAGTAAAAAGGGATTTTTAGGAAGTCTGTGCAGCTTACCCCCAGTATGTTCAAGAAGAGTTGTCAAACAGAATGGTGATACTGAGCTCAATGCTGCTATGTATGCTGCCATGTTGTAACGCATGTTGCTCACAGGCACAGCAGTCACGTGATGTGCCTGGCAGATAATTGTATAAATAAAGTTAAGAGGATTATCAGAATGCTCCCTCACTGTGGTGCTAATCGAGTGCTGTATAAACATCATGTGTGCCTCATTTATATAAATAAACATTCAGTTTGTGCATTCATTGTTTTAAAATCAAAGCACTGTGTTTTTTTTCTGTGTTAGAAGAAATACATCTGCACAGCTAGAGGAATGTTTGTTTTTGCTAATAGCAAGCTACACGGGGAGGAGGAAGGAGGGGGAGAGGCATGCTCGCAGCTGAATAACACTGTATTTACATTCTATTACAAGATTCATGCACTTAGTGCAATAGATTAGCAAGCTACACCGGGAGGAGTGGGGAGGAGGAAGGAGGAGCATGCTCCGTGGGAAGAAGGCAGCTGGATAACACAGTACTTCAAACATTTTACGGACTAGACATTAAAAAGAAGCTTACACACTTAGTGCATAAATCTTGTAGTAAAATGTAAATACAGCGTTATTCAGCAGCCTTCTTCACACGGAGCATGCCTCTCCCCCTCCCTCCTCCCTGTGCAAAATGGTAAGGGAGTGACTGGACCCTTGTTGTAGCAAGCCCATGGAGGACTCTACATGTTAAGCAAACAGTACATGTTGGTGTGCAAGCTTTATTTTTTTTATAATATAGATTATTTCATTAGGTCCATAAATTGTCACACCTCTAAGATTTATTCTCCCCCTCCTTCCTCCTCCCCCTCCTCCCTGTGTAGCTTGCTATTTGCAAAAACAAACATTCATCTAGCTGTGCAGACGTATTTCTTCTAACACAGAAAAAGTTTTGAGTGATTTGATTTTAAAACAATGAATCCACAAACTGAATGTTTATTTATATAAATGAGGCACACATGATGTTTATACAGCACTCGATTAGCACCACAGTAAGGGAGCATTCTCAACTTTATTTATACAATTATCTGCCATGCACATCACCTGACTGCTGTGCCCATGTGGCAATATGGCGGCATACATAGCATTACCAAGCGCCGGATCAGCAGTCTGATTGAAGACACTCTTTTTGAACTGTTTAGGGTAAACTGAGAATCAAGGATAAGGATTAATGCTTAGTTTGTTATTATTATTAAGTATAAGTTACTTTAAACAATTTTTAGGTGTTATAGGTCCCTTTAAGGAAATGAAGAAAGAAAAAAGAAAACACACGTGTCCAATAATTGTTTACAAAGTGAAGTCCAGCCGCACCAGTTATCTTCAATGAAATTTTATTCCATATACAGGAAAAAGTTAGAAAAAGGACAACGTTTCGGGCCTCACCCTTACTCATGTAAAGGTGTCAGGCCTGAAACGTAGTCCTCTTTTTATAACTTTTTCCTGTATATGGAATAAAATTTCATTGAAAATAAGTGGTGCGGCTGGACTTCACTTTGTATACTATTTGTAGGTTTGCACATTGGCTTGCACACTCACTTGGGACTTTGTGCTGGATTCCTTAGGTATCACTTACCTATTTTCTTTCTCTTCAATATCAGAAGTGCTTGCTAGACGTCTTGGTATAGTAGGAGCAACATATGCAAGTCTAGTTCCTCTTCCATCTTTCTCCTTAAAAAAAAAAATGAACAAGTTATAAAACGTGTGTACATGCGCACACATATACATTTTCCATTAAATTATATCTGCAGCTATCTCTCTATACACACGCATGCCCACAATAAAAAGGGCTAGAATCTTCCGCTAATCCTCTGTCTTTTATATACAGACATACCTCATTTTGTTGCGCAACACAGATATTGCTCTTTTTACAAATTGAAGGTCTGTGGCAACCCTGTGTTGAGGAAGTCTGTCAGCGCCATTTTTCAACACACATACACATAAATACATAAATGCACATGAATACACATGAATAGACCTCTATATACACACACACACAACAGCAAAAAGTTTATGACTTTAAGGCTCAGATGATGGTTAGTATTTTTTAGAAATTAATATCTTTTAATTAAGGTATGTACATTATTTTTTTATTTATTTTTTTAGTCATAATGCTAATGCACACAAAGGGACACTGAATCCAATTTTTTTATTTTGCGATTCAGATAGAGCATGCAATTTTAAGCAACTTTCTAATTTACTTCATTCTCTTGGTATCTTATTTAAAATCAAGAATGTAAGTTTAGATGTCGGCCCATTTTTGGTGAACAACCTTGGTTGCTCTTGCTGATTGGTGGATAAATTCACCCACCAATAAAGTGCTGCCCAGTGGTCTGAACTAAAAAATGGCTGGCTCCTTAGCTTAGATGCCTTCTTTTTCAAATAAAGATTGCAAGAGAATGAAGAAAAATTGATAATAGGAGTAAATTAGAAAGTTGCTTAAAATTGCATGCTCTATCTGAAAAAGAAAACAATTTTGGTTCAGTGTCCCTTTAATAGACTACAGTACAATGTAAATATAACTTAATATGCACTGGGAAACAAAATTCACTTTATTGCTATATCTGCTTATTGCGGTGGTCTGGAACCAAACCCGCAATCTCTCCGAGGTACGCCTGTGCATAATTATAAACAAAATATTAAACATATAACTGAGCGTTACACATTTGTATCGGCTCATATTTTGAATTGCGCAATCCTTTTTCATTATAAAAATACCAGAGGATCCTCCAAAAAAGAAAAAAGAAAAAAACAGCATTTATCTTCAACAATGGCAAAGATTTCATTTAGGCACGCAAACCATATAAAGTTTACTGTTCCTATGCATGACAAGCCAAATACCATCATATAAAAAGAAATAGCATTAACCTTTTTGCAAACTTTGTGTTTCTCACTAAAATTTATCCACAACTACAGCAATCATAAGACAAATTATAGTAAAAGCTTCTTTGGATTCCCTTTGTTTAGAAATAGACATAAGTGATTTAAAATTTAATTTTTGCTGTAGTGTAGAGATTAACCTCCCACCCCTTAACTCCTGCCAAAAAGCTCTCTTCCGTCCATCTCGTCCAATGGTTACCACCATCTTAGGTTTGCCAGTATGCAGGGTTTTTTTTGTGTTTTTTTTAATGTGTTTTTTTTAAATATATTTCTTTAGTGTAGTGGTCCCTGATCACCCCAACAGCAATCTTACCCTCCCCCCAGCCACTGCCCACCACCATATTTGTTACTGGCAGCCAGTCTGCCAGTAACAAAATATTTATTTTTATTATATTTTGTTTCATAATATTTTTTTCTGTAGCATAGAGCCTCCTCACCCTCCAAGACCATCTTTTTTTCTGTAGAGTAGGACCCTGATCACCCTGCAAACAAATTCGTTTAGGGTAGGGCCCATACCTTTCTCTCCCCGGCATTACATTTTTTTCTGTAGTATAGGGAACCCCTGCCCCTTCCTCTTCCACTGAGCTGATACATCCACCTCCCACCTTTCCTCCCACTGCTCCCACTAACTATGATCGTTACAGAGAATGACACAGACACAATCACTCTAACAAATGTCGATCTGGCTTCATATGGTAAGGGAGCACTATCACTCACAATATGAAGGCAGATGCCTTCTGCCCCTTGGTTGCGGGACCACAACAGGCACCTCTGTGTTGGACTATGCACTACTAAAGAAGTGCATTCTGAATTAATTTATTGTCTTATCTTTAGTGACACTAAACTCAAAAACATAATTTATGTAAGAACTTACCTGATAAATTCATTTCTTTCATATTAGCAAGAGTCCATGAGCTAGTGACGTATGGGATATACATTCCTACCAGGAGGGGCAAAGTTTCCCAAACCTCAAAATGCCTATAAATACACCCCTCACCACACCCACAATTCAGTTTAACGAATAGCCAAGAAGTGGGGTGATAAGAAAAAAGTGCGAAAGCATATAAAATAAGGAATTGGAATAATTGTGCTTTATACAAAAATCATAACCACCACAAAAAAGGGCGGGCCTCATGGACTCTTGCTAATATGAAAGAAATGAATTTATCAGGTAAGTTCTTACATAAATTATGTTTTCTTTCATGTAATTAGCAAGAGTCCATGAGCTAGTGACGTATGGGATAATAATTACCCAAGATGTGGATCTTTCCACGCAAGAGTCACTAGAGAGGGAGGGATAAAATAAAGACAGCCAATTCCTGCTGAAAATAATCCACACCCAAAATAAAGTTTAATGAAAAACATAAGCAGAAGATTCAAACTGAAACCGCTGCCTGAAGTACTTTTCTACCAAAAACTGCTTCAGAAGAAGAAAATACATCAAAATGGTAGAATTTAGTAAAAGTATGCAAAGAGGACCAAGTTGCTGCTTTGCAAATCTGATCAAATCGAAGCTTCATTCCTAAACGCCAGGAAGTAGAAAACTGACCTAGCAGAATGAGCTGTAATCCTTTGAGGCGGAGTTTTACCCGACTCGACATAAGCATGATGAATCAAAGATTTTAACCAAGATGCCAAAGAAATGGCAGAAGCTTTCTGGCCTTTTCTAGAACCGGAAAAGATAACAAATAGACTAGAAGTCTTTCGGAAAGACTTAGTAGCTTCAACATAATATTTCAAAGCTCTAACAACATCCAAAGAATGCAACGATTTCTCCTTAGAATTCTTAGGATTAGGACATAATGAAGGAACCACAATTTCTCTACTAATGTTTTTGGAATTCACAACTTTAGGTAAAAATTCAAAAGAAGTTCGCAACACCGTCTTATCCTGATGAAAAATCAGAAAAGGAGACTCACAAGAAAGAGCAGATAATTCAGAGACTCTTCTGGCAGAAGAGATTGCCAAAAGAAACAAAACTTTCCAAGAAAGTAATTTAATGTCCAATGAATGCATAGGTTCAAACGGAGGAGCTTGAAGAGCCCCCAAAACCAAATTCAAACTCCAAGGAGGAGAAATTGACTTAATGACAGGTTTTATACGAACCAAAGCTTGTACAAAACAATGAATATCAGGAAGATTAGCAATCTTTCTGTGAAAAAGAACAGAAAGAGCAGAGATTTGTCCTTTCAAAGAACTTGCGGATAAACCTTTATCTAAACCATCCTGAAGAAACTGTAAAATTCTCGGAATTCTAAAAGAATGCCAAGAAAAATGATGAGAAAGACACCAAGAAATATAAGTCTTCCAGACTCTATAATATATCTCTCTGGATACAGATTTACGAGCCTGTAACATAGTATTAATCACAGAGTCAGAGAAACCTCTTTGACCAAGAATCAAGCGTTCAATCTCCATACCTTTAAATTTAAGGATTTGAGATCCTGATGGAAAAAAGGACCTTGCGACAGAAGGTCTGGTCGTAGCGGAAGAGTCCACGGATGGCAAGAGGCCATCCGGACAAGATCCGCATACCAAAACCTGTGAGGCCATGCCGGAGCTACCAGCAGAACAAACGAGCATTCCTTCAGAATCTTGGAGATTACTCTTGGAAGAAGAACTAGAGGCTGAAAGATATAGGCAGGATGATACTTCCCAAGGAAGTGATAATGCATCCACTGCTTCCGCCTGAGGATCCCGGGATCTGGACAGATACCTGGGAAGTTTCTTGTTTAGATGAGAGGCCATCAGATCTATTTCTGGAAGCTCCCACATTTGAACAATCTGAAGAAATACCTCTGGGTGAAGAGACCATTCGCCCGGATGCAACGTTTGGCGACTGAGATAATCCGCTTCCCAATTGTCTATACCTGGGATATGAACCGCAGAGATTAGACAGGAGCTGGATTCCGCCCAAACCAAAATTCGAGATACTTCTTTCATAGCCAGAGGACTGTGAGTCCCTCCTTGATGATTGATGTATGCCACAGTTGTGACATTGTCTGTCTGAAAACAAATGAACGATTCTCTCTTCAGAAGAGGCCAAAACTGAAGAGCTCTGAAAATATTGATCGGTAATCTCACCTCCTGAGATTCCCAAACTCCTTGTGCCGTCAGAGATCCCCACACAGCTCCCCAACCTGTGAGACTTGCATCTGTTGAAATTACAGTCCAGGTCGGAAGCACAAAAGAAGCCCCCTGAATTAAACGATGGTGATCTGTCCACCACGTTAGAGAGTGTCGTACAATCGGTTTTAAAGATATTAATTGAGATATCTTTGTGTAATCCTTGCACCATTGATTCAGCATACAGAGCTGAAGAGGTCACATGTGAAAACGAGCAAAGGGGATCGCGTCCAATGCAGCAGTCATAAGACCTAGAATTTCCATGCATAAGGCTACCGAAGGGAATGATTGTGACTGAAGGTTTCGACAAGCTGAAATCAATTTTAGACGTCTCTTGTCTGTTAAAGACAGAGTCATGGACACTGAATCTATCTGGGAAACCCAGAAAGGTTACCCTTGTCTGAGGAATCAATGAACTTTTTGGTGAATTGATCCTCCAACCATGATCTTGAAGAAACAACACAAGTCGATTCGTATGAGATTCTGCTAAATGTAAAGACTGAGCATGTACCAAGATATCGTCCAAATAAGGAAATACCACAATACCCTGTTCTCTGATTACAGACAGAAGGGCACCGAGAACCTTTGCAAAAATTCTTGGAGCTGTAGCTAGGCCAAACGGCAGAGCCACAAACTGGTAATGCTTGTCCAGAAAAGAGAATCTCAGGAACTGATAATGATCTGGATGAATCGGAATATGCAGATATGCATCCTGTAAATCTATTGTGGACATATAATGCCCTTGCTGAACAAAAGGCAAGATAGTCCTTACAGTTACCATTTTGAACGTTGGTATCCTTACATAACGATTCAATATTTTTAGATCCAGAACTGGTCTGAAGGAATTCTCCTTCTTTGGTACAATGAAGAGATTTGAATAAAACCCCATCCCCTGTTCCAGAACTGGAACCGGCATAATTACTCCAGCCAACTCTAGATCTGAAACACAATTCAGAAATGCTTGAGCTTTCACTGGATTTACTGGGATACGGGAAAGAAAAAATCTCTTTGCAGGTCTCATCTTGAAACCAATTCTGTACCCTTCTGAAACAATGTTCTGAATCCAAAGATTGTGAACAGAATTGATCCAAATTTCTTTGAAAAAACGTAACCTGCCCCCTACCAGCTGAGCTGGAATGAGGGCCGCACCTTCATGTGGACTTAGAAGCTGGCTTTGCCTTTCTAGAAGGCTTGGATTTATTCCAGACTGGAGATGGTTTCCAAACTGAAACTGCTCCTGAGGATGAAGGATCAGGCTTTTGTTCTTTGTTGAAACGAAAGGAACGAAAACGATTATTAGCCCTGTTTTTACCCTTAGATTTTCTATCCTGTGGTAAAAAGTTCCTTTCCCACCAGTAACAGTTGAGATAATAGAATCCAACTGAGAACCAAATAATTTGTTACCCTGGAAAGAAATGGAAAGTAGAGTTGATTTAGAAGCCATATCAGCATTCCAAGTTTTAAGCCATAAAGCTCTTCTAGCTAAAATAGCTAGAGACATAAACCTGACATCAACTCTGATAATACCAAAAATGGCATCACAGATAAAATTATTAGCATGTTGAAGAAGAATAATAATATTATGAGAATCATGATCTGTTACTTGTTGCGCTAAAGTTTCCAACCAAAAAGTTGAAGCTGCAGCAACATCAGCCAATGATATAGCAGGTCTAAGAAGATTACCTGAACACAGATAAGCTTTTCTTAGAAAGGATTAAATTTTTCCTATCTAAAGGATCCTTAAACGAAGTACCATCTGACGTAGGAATAGTAGTACGTTTAGCAAGGGTAGAAATAGCCCCATCAACTCTAGGGATTTTGTCCCAAAATTCTAATCTGTCAGACGGCACAGGATATAATTGCTTAAAACGTTTAGAAGGAGTAAATGAATTACCCAATTTATCCCATTCTCTGGAAATTACTTCAGAAATAGCATTAGGAACAGGAAAAACTTCTGGAATAACCACAGGAGATTTAAAGACCTTATCTAAACGTTTAGAATTAGTATCAAGAGGACCAGAATCCTCGATTTCTAAAGCAATTAGTACTTCTTTAAGTAAAGAACGAATAAATTCCATTTTAAATAAATATGAAGATTTATCAGCATCAATCTCTGAGACAGAATCCTCTGAACCAGAAGAGTCATCAGAATCAGAATGATGATGTTCATTTAAAAATTCATCTGTAGAAAGAGAAGTTTTAAAAGATTTTTTATGTTTACTAGAAGGAGAAATAACAGACATAGCCTTCTTGATGGATTCAGAAACAAAATCTTATGTTATCAGGAACATTCTGCACCTTAGATGTTGAAGGAACTGCAACAGGCAATGGTACATTACTAAAGGAAATATTATCTGCTTTAACAAGTTTGTCATGACAATTAATACAAACAACAGCCGGAGGAATAGCTACCAAAGTTTACAGCAGATACACTTAGCTTTGGTAGTTCCAGCACTAGACAGCGATTTTCCTGAAGTATCTTCTGACTCAGATGCAACGTGAGACATCTTGCAATATGTAAGAGAAAAAAACAACATATAAAGCAAAATTGATCAAATTCCTTAAATGACAGTTTCAGGAATGGGAAAAAATGCCAATAAACAAGCTTCTAGCAACAGAAGCAAAGAAAAAATGAGACTGAAATAATGTGGAGACAAAAAGCGACGCCCATATTTTTTAGCGCCAAATAAGACGCCCACATTATTTGGCGCCTAAATGCTTTTTGGCGCCAAAAATGACGCCACATCCGGAACGCCGACATTTTTGGCGCAAAAGGACGTCAAAAAATGACGCAACTTCCGGCGACACGTATGACGCCGGAAACAGAAAAGATTTTTTGCGCCAAAAAAGTCCGCGCCAAGAATGACGCAATAAAATGAAGCATTTTCAGCCCCCGCAAGCCTAACAGCCCACAGGGAAAAAGAGTCAAATTTTTTAAGGCAAGAAAAAATGATTGATTCAAATGCATTATCCCAAATATGAAACTGACTGTCTGAAAATAAGGAATGTTGAACATCCTGAGTCAAGGCAAATAAATGTTTGAATACATATATTTAGAACTTTATAAACAAAGTGCCCAACCATAGCTTAGAGTGTCACAGAAAATAAGATTTACTTACCCCAGGACACTCATCTACATGTAGTAGAAAGCCAAACCAGTACTGAAACGAAAATCAGCAGAGGTAATGGTATATAAATAAGAGTATATCGTCGATCTGAAAAGGGAGGTAAGAGATGAATCTCTACGACCGATAACAGAGAACCTATGAAATAGACCCCGTAGAAGGAGATCACTGTATTCAAAATAGGCAATACTCTCCTCACATCCCTCTGACATTCACTGCACGCTGAGAGGAAAACCGGGCTCCAACTTGCTGCGGAGCGCATATCAACGTAGAATCTAGCACAAACTTACTTCACCACCTCCATAGGAGGCAAAGTTTGTAAAACTGAATTGTGGGTGTGATGAGGGGTGTATTTATAGGCATTTTGAGGTTTGGGAAACTTTGCCCCTCCTGGTAGGAATGTATATCCCATACGTCACTAGCTCATGGACTCTTGCTAATTACATGAAAGAAACTAAAGTTTCATGATAAAGCACGCAATTTATAAAAAAAAAAAAAAAAAAACATTTTCCAATATCCTTCCATTATACAGAATGTGCACATTTTTCTATACACACTTTCTGAGGCATTTTGTGATTGGTTAATGGATATCACATGATACAAGGGAGAGAATATTCAATTAACTTTGAAATTTGCCAGAAAATACTCTTCTGTTCATTTCAAATTAAAAGTGCTATTGTCTTGCGTATTTGTTAGTTACTTAATTCTACTGTATTTATTGGTCCTTTCAAGTGATGGTAAACTCTCCCCTTTTTAAAATCAGATCTGGAATGTTATTTATATTTCAGATGAAGTTTCAATCATCAGTTATAATGAAGATGTACTATAACTTACTTTTTAATAAAGATTTGAAATTCAAATAACCCACGCTCTGCTGCTCTCTTCAAAAGCTAATGGTTTGAATTGTGCTTCAGCTATAAAAAAAGTGCCGTATGGGGAGAGTGCTGTTTGGACAACAATTCAAACCTTTAGCACAAAGAAAAAACATAATTTATGCTTACCAGATAAAATCCTATCCTTCCAAATAGGGAGAGTCCACGGCTTCATTCCTTACTGTTGTGAAATACAACAACCGGCCTCCAGGAGGCGGCAAAGACACCCCAGCCAAAGGCTTAAATATCCCTCCCACTTCCTCATTACTCCAGTCATTCTGCCGAGGGAATACGGAAAAGTAGGAGAAACATTAGGGTATAAATAGTGCCAGAAGAATAAAATAAATAGGGGACCGCCAAAAGAAAAGAAAAAATGTGCAGGGGCTGTGGACTCTCCCAACACGGAAGGAAAGGAATTTATCTGTTAAGTAAAAATTATGTTGTCCTTCCTAAGATAGGGAGATGCCATGGCTTCATTCCTTACAGTTGGGAAAACTATATCCAAGCTCCAGAGGACACTAAATGAATAACGGAACAAAAAAGGAAGAGACGGACCCTATTCTGAGGGCACCACAGCCTGCAAAACTTTTCTCCCGAAAGCTGCTTCAGCCGAAGCAAAAACATCAAACTTGTAAAATTTTGAAAAAGTATGTAAGGAAGATCTTCTGATCCATAGAGGCCTCGTTCTTAAAGGCCCAAGAGGAAGCCACTGCTCTAGTGGAATGAGCCGATATCCTCTCAGGAGGACGATGTCCCTGTGTCTCGTAAGCTAAGCGGATGACACTCCTTTACCTAAAAGATAGGGAAGTCGAAGAAGCCTTTTGCCCTTTACACTTCCCCGAATAGACAAAGAGGAAGATTGTCTAAATTCCTTAGTAGCCTGAGGACAGAACTTCAAGGCGCGAACCACAACCAAATTGTGAAGTAAGCGTTCCTTCTATGAAGAAGGATTAGGACACAAGAAAGGAACCACAATCTCCTGATTGATGTTGCGACCTGACACAACCTTAGGAAGAAAACCTAATTTAGTACATAAAACTGCCTTATCTGCATGAAAAATCAGATAAGGGGGCTCAAATTGCAAAGCAGAGATCTCAGAAACTCTGCGCACAGAGGCAATAGCCAATAAAAAGAGAACCTTCCAAGATAATTTAATATCAATGGAATGCAGAGGCTCAAACGGAACCTGTGCAAAACCCGAAGAGCAAGATTTAGGCTCCAAGGTTGAGCCCCAGATCTAAACACAGGTCTGATCCTAATCAGAGTCTTAAAGGACTGCAGGTCTGAAAGCTCAGCCAGTCTCTTGTGCAATAAAACCAACAGGGCCGAAATCTGTTCCCTCAGGAAACAAGCAGAAAGGCCCTTCTCTAGCCCATCCTGGAGAAAAAGATAAGAGCCTGGCAACCTTAACTCTGTGCCAGGAAAAACCAAGCTCTTCACAACAGAATAAGTAGGTCCTCCACACCTTGTGGTAGATACCCAGAGTAACTGGTTTACAAGCTTGAATAAGAGAGATCAATGACACTCTCAGAGAAACCTCTCTGTTCAATCTCCACACAGTCAGCCTCAGAGAATCTAGATTCTGATGAAAAAAAGGACCTTGTATCAGCAGGTCTCTGCGACAAGGTAACTTCCCCAGAGGAAATGAGGACATCCCCACTAGATCCGTGAACCACGTCCTTTGCGGCCACGATGGAGCAATCAGAATTACAGATAACCGATAAGCTTGATGCGAGCCACCACTTCAGGAAGAATCGGTAATGGGACGGGGGGAAAAAAGATGAGTTTGAACCTCCAGGGCACTACTAGTGCATCTATTAGATCCGCTTGGGGATCCCTCGACCAGTACCTGGGTAGCTTGAAACAGGACGCCATGAGATCCATCTCCGGCGTCCCCCACTTGCTGCATATCTCTGCAAACACCTCAGGATGGAGAGACCATTCCCGCCTCCCAGTTGTCCACATCCAGAATGTGGATCACTGACAGCGAACAGCTGTGGGACTCCACCCACTCCAGTATCTGAGATACTTCATCGCCAAGGAACTTCTCGTTCCCCCCTGATGGTTGATGTAAGCCACCAAGGTTATATTGTCTGATTGGAATCTGATAAACTGGGACGAACCCAGAAGTAGCCAAGCCATCCAGGCCTTAAAGATTGCCCATAGTTCCAAAATACTGATCGGGAGGGAGGACTCCTTCAGAGTCCACAACCCCTGTGCCTTCCTGGCACCCAAAACAGCTCCCCATCCGGATAGGCTTGCGTCCGTAGTCACAATCTCCCAGGATGGTATTAAGAAGCATGTCCCTCAGGACAGATGAACTGGACAGAGCCACCAAGAGAGATTCTTTTGACCGGCTGTCTAATACAATCTGTTGAGACAGATCTGAATGATCGCCGTTCCACTGTCTCAGCATGCACAGTTGTAAAGGTCTGAGACGGAACCTGGCAAATGGAATGATGTCTATGCAGGACACCATGAGACCAATGACCTCCATAAACTGAGCCACAGATGGACTTCAAGGCAGGACTCAAGGAGGTCCGGAGGGCAAAACATGCCGAAGTTAACTTGCAACGTCTCTGGTCTGTTAGAAATATTCTCATGGATATTGAGTCTTTCATAGTACCCAGGAATTCCACCCTGGTACTTGGGATAAGAGAACTCTTTTCCAAGTTTATCTTCCATCCATGTGATCGAAGAAGACTGAGAAGGGACTGTGAGAATTCTTCTGCAAGATGAAAAAAATGGTGCTTGCACCAGAATATCGTCCAAGAATGGGGCTACTGCAATACCCCGAGTTCTGGCAACGGCTAAAAGAGCACCCAGAACCTTTGTAAAGATTCTTGGAGCAGTAGCAACGAACTGGAAGTGCTGGTCCAGGAATGCAAACCTCAGGAACTGAAAGTGTTCCCTGTGGATTGGAACATGAATGTAAGAGTCCTACAGATCTATAGAGGTCATAAACTGGTCTTCCTGAATTAAAGGAAGGATGGACCTTATTGTGTCCATCTTGATGGAAGGGATACTGAGAAATTTGTTTAAGCACTTAAGGTCCAGAATTGTGCGAAAGGTTCCCTTCTTCTTTGGGATAATGAAAAGGTTTGAATAAAACCCCAAACCTCTTTTTTCGATAGGAAGCGGGACAAAAACGCCTGAGGAGGATAGATCCCAAACGCACCCTAGAAAGGAATCCCTCTTTTCTGGTCTGGCAGTTAGTTTCGAGAAAAGGAATCTGCCCCTTGGCGGATGAGATTTGAAGTTTATCTTGTATCCCTGAGATACCACCTCCAGGACCCACGGATCCTATACGTCCTTGAACCAGGCGTGTGAAAAAAAGACATTCTGCCCCCTACCCGATCTGATCCCGGATCGGGGGCTGCCCCTTCATGCTGATTTGTTTTCGGCTGGCTTCTTATTCTGCTTGGATTTATTCCAGGACTGAGCCGGCTTCCAAGTACTCTTGGGTTACTCAGGCTTGGAGGAGGATTGTTGTCGTTGGGATTTGCCAGAATGAAAAGAATGAAAATTAGAAGATTATCGTCCCTTAGACTTGTTGTTCTTATCTTGCGGTAGGGAGGCACCCTTACCTCCGGTAACCGTAGAAATAATGGAGACCAGGGGTGGACCAAATAAAATCTTTCCCTTAGAAGTCATATCCACAAACCAAGGCTTCAACCATAGTGCCTGGCAGGCTAGAACCGCAAAGCCAATAATCTGCATGTTCACATTACAGATAAAAGAATTAGCAATTCTCAGAGCTTTAATTCTGTCTTGAATATCCTCGAGGGGAAACTCCACCTCAATGAGTTCCGACAGAGTCGCACCAGTAGGTAGCCGCTCCGGCAGCTGCCGGTTGAAACAAAAATCCTGTATGTTGAAACATCTTTCTCAGAAAGGTTCCCATTTTCTTATCCATCTGTTTTTTGAACGAAGAACTATCCTCAAGAGGTATCAAGAGTACATTTAGCAAGCGTAGAGATAGCACCATCCACAAATCTAGTTGAGAGACCGGGACCAACTTTATAAAAGTAGACGAGGGGGAAAAGGAAGAACCAATTCTTTCCCATTCGTTCTTAATAATGTTCACCATCTTAACCAGCACAGGAAAAATCAATGTCCTGTCTTCATAAACTCTGTCTAATTTAGTTATCATAGGTTTTTTTAGGCAGCGCAGCCTCTGGAACCTCTAACGTAGACAGAACCTCCTTTAATAAAAACCACAAGTGCTCAATTTTAAATCTAAAGGACGGTTCCTCCGCAGCAGGAGGCTTAGAGGCTAAGGACTCCGACCCAGAAAGTTCACCCTCTGAAGCAACAGAAGTTAACTCACCATCGGATAACTTGGACATAATAGCTAAATCCGAAAAATATTTGATGACTCCGGGTCAGGAGAGCTATGTTTAACCTTTCTCTTGCGTTTGTTAGAGCGAGGTAATGCACCAAGGGCCACAGACATCGCCGTTTGTAACTGCGTGGCAAAGTGCACAGGAAGAAGGCCCCCTCCGGATGGAGGATTAGATGTCCTACGGGAAACTGCATGTGGAGTGGATAATGTAGCAAGGGTAGTAATCTCACGGGACGCCAAGTCCTGAAAGGTAGACGGCTCAGAGGGACTAAGAGCCTTAGCAGGCTTGTCTCCCTTCTTAGACTTTATAACGGTTGTAAGGCATGTGGAACATAATTGAGTGGGCGGGAAAACCACAGCCTCGTCACAAAATAAACAGGCACGATTTAGTACAGAAGGAGTACCTTCTAACATGTCAGAGTCCTCAATTCCACAGGACGACACTTTTTTTATTTTTATTATTATAGAAAACTGCACCTTTATACTCCCAATGGCTGGGGCACTTACCACATCCTAGACCCAGGCAGTTAACAGAGGAAACGCTCTCCTCAGGTTCAAGTCTCAGCCGGAATGGATGAAATGAACATAGAACACACCCGGTCACATGGAGTGCAAGACAGTACTTCCCTTGTTATTACAAGTACAGCAAGTAATAAGAGCTGTGCAACACTTTAAAAAAACAAAAGTGAAACTTAAAAGTGAAACCTGTTTGTTCCAGCCAAAAACAGTCTATTAGCCCAAAAAAAAATCACACAAAGCAGCATGTAAATAATACACTGATTAATTAACCACAATTGTTCAATAAACCCCCTTCAGAGGATATTAACCCTGGATCCTATCAAGGTATAAAGGAGCCACACTGTGACCCTGTTGTAGTGTTTTATGTGTAAAAATTGAAACTATCTTACCTCCAGGATCCATACTGTGGAACAGAACACAGCCTCTCAAGTGTGGCAGTCTTATATCAGCGCTCTCCTCCTGACATGGACTTGAGTGAGAAAAAGCAGGCAGTGAAACTCGTCAACACCGATTGCTTAGGAGCAGTTAGCAGTAGTCTGGATGGTTTCGCAGAAAACCTTTCCCTGCATCTCCAGACTCTAAATTTAATCAATACACTCACTGAGAGGTTGACATGACTACTTAAAACTCCAGTCCTATCTCGAAGGGCAGATACCCTTTTTTAGGACTCTCCGAATCTTCTGACACTTCTCTGCCACCTCCTAACGTGACGAAAGGCAAAGAATGACTGGGGTAATGAGGAAGTGGGAGGGATATTTAAGCCTTTGGCTGCGGTGTCTTTGTCTCCTCCTGGTGGTCAGGTGTTGTATTTCCCAACAGTAATTAATGAAGCCGTGGACTCTCCCTATCTTAGGAAGGGAATTTACATTTGAAGTAGGCGGCGGAGCATGGGATATTTGAATTTCATTTTTATATTAAAAAGTAAGTTATAGCGCTTCTTCGCTACAACTGATGAATGAAACTATTTAAAAAATCACTTACAATCAAGATCTTATTTAAAATAGGAGATGAGAGTTTACCATCACTTTAGTTAAATGTACATTTTGGTAAATGTAATAAAAAACAGATAATTTATAATATAGCAGGTAACAAGGTTAAACCAACAAAGAAAAAATCTTGGAACGGGGAATCTGAATAGAAGTTCTTTGTTTTATGCTTATTACACCAATTAAATAATAGAAATCACCTTTTCTTTGTTATCTAAAGTTGAAGAAAGTCTTGGACTTGAAGCTGAACGCATAACACCAGTAAAATCTCTTTCCTTTTGAGATTCTTTTGAAGCAGTTATTTCAGACAATGCACCATAGCTTCCAGTCTTACGAAGTCCAAGTCGCCAAGAAGCTGGGGATTCATCTTTGCGCTCATCTTCTTTAGGAGAAATTTTGCTTGCTGGAGTGGGAAACTGAAAGCAAACAATTTAAAAGTAGTATATAGTCATTAATGTCATTCTTTACCAGAAAGTGAGCATTAGAATGATATAAACTGAGACTACTGTATTACTTCACCCCTTAAGGAAAATGTTCTTTTATAAAAGGTCTTAGAAAATGGAGTACAATATTACAATGCTCCTTTAAATAGTACAAATTGTGTATGCTTTGTGCTTCCTTTAACCCATTCACTACTGGGAATTTGAGAAAAACTTGCCCAAATTACCGGAGAATGTAAGCATTTTTGCTACCACTTTGTTTAAATAGAAACAGAGCCTTTGTTTTTTTGTTTTTTACGTATACCAAATACAATCAGATAAAAAGAAAAATAATTTACTTATGTGCAAACTTTGGGTTTCTCCATTAAATTATCAACTACTGCAGTCATAAGACAAATGACTGTTAAATCTTCTTTGGGATTCCGTTGATTCATAAATAGACATGAATGGCTTTAAAATGATTTAGAAGGCCGCTAATTGCAGCTGCTCACCACACTTCTGAAATTCCCAGTAGTACAGGGGTTAATAAATTAGCTTGCAAAGTTAATTTTTGCTGTAGTGTAGAGATAACCCTCCCACCTCCCACCTCCCACCCCATAATCTCTGCCAAACAGCTCTCTCCCCCCCCCCCCTTCCATTGGTCACCTCCATCTTCAGTCTGCAAGTATGCAGTTTAGGGTTGTTGTTTTTTTTATATATTTCTGTAGGAGTAGTGGTCCCTCACCCTCCCACCTCCCTGATCAACTCCAACTTCTCTCTTACTCTCCCCCCCGCCACCATATTTATTTTATAATTTGTTTTATAATATTATTCTGTAGTATAGGGCCTCCCTCACCAGGATCACCTTTTTATCTGTAGCGTAGGGCCCTCATCACACTGCAATCAATTTTGTGTAGGGTAGGGCCCCATACACCCTGCACTGCCTCCTTCCCTCCTCCACAGGGCTGATTCACCCGCCTCCCTCCTCTCCCACTGCTCTCACTTGGCACCAATGATGATATTTACAGAGTGACACACATCGATCTGGCTTAATCAGATGCCTTTTGCCCACTAGTTGCGGCTGCCCCTTAATGCCAATTCTGAGGAAGGCACAGACTTTTTTTTTTTTATTTCTCTTTGGACGTAAACCAAGAGTTACCAGGCTTCCATGTGGATTTAGAAGTCAGACACCTCTGAGACACTGAAGAGTAGGATGTGTGTGTGTTGGAAAGACAAAAACATAATTTATTTAAGAACTTACCTGATAAATTCATTTCTTTCATATTGGCAAGAGTCCATGAGCTAGTGACGTATGGGATATACAATCCTACCAGGAGGGGCAAAGTTTCCCAAACCTCAAAATGCCTATAAATACACCCCCTCACCACACCCACAATTCAGTTTAACAAATAGCCAAGTAGTGGGGTGATAAAGAAAGGAGTAAAAAGCATCAACAAAGGAATTTGGAAATAATTGTGCTTTATACAAAAAAAATCATAACCACCAAAAAAAAGGGCTGGGCCTCATGGACTCTTGCCAATATGAAAAATTAATTTATCAGGTAAGTTCTTACATAAATTGGCAAGAGTCCATGTGCTAGTGACGTATGGGATAGAAATACCCAAGATGTGGAACTCCACGCAAGAGTCACTAGAAAGGGAGGAATAAAAATAAAAATGGCCATTTTCCACTGAAAAAATTAATCCACAACCCAAAATATAAGTTTAATCTCATAAATGAAAGGAAAAAAACTTAAATCAAAGTAGTTTAATGTCCAAAGAATGCATAGGCTCAAACGGAGGAGCCTGTAAAGCCTTCAAAACTACATTAAGACTCCAAGGAGGAGAGATTGATTTAATGACAGGCTTGATACGAACCAAAGCCTGCACAAAACAATGAATATCAGGAAGTTTAGCAAAATCTTTCTGTGAAATAAAACAGAAAGAGCAGAGATTTGTCCTTTCAAGGAACTTGCAGACAAACCTTTATCCAAACCATCCTGAAGAAACTTTAAAATTCTAGGAATTCTAAAAGAATGCCAAGAGAATTTATAAGAACACCATGAAATGTAAGTCTTCCAAACTCGATAATAAATCTTTCTAGAAACAGTTTTACGAGCCTGCAACATAGTATTAATCACTGAGTCAGAGAAACCTCTATGACTTAATACTAAGCGTTCAATTTCCGTACCTTCAAATTTAGTGATTTGAGATGATGGAAACACGGACCTTGAGATAGAAAGTCTGGCCTTAGTGGAAGTGGCCAAGGTTGGCAACTGGACATCCGAACAAGGTCTGCATACCAAAACCTGTGAGGCCATGCTGGAGCTACCAGCAATACAAATGATTGCTCCATGATGATCTTGGAGATCACTCTTGGAAGAACTAGAGGCAGGAAATATAAGCAGGTTGATAACACCAAGGAAGTGTCAATGCATCAACTGCTTCCGCCTGAGGATCCCTGGACCTGGACAGGTACCTGGGAAGTTTTTTTGTATAGATGAGATGTCATCAGATCTATATCTGGAAGCCCCCACATCTGAACAATTTGAGAAAACACATCTGTGTGGAGAGAACATTCTCCCGGATGTAAAGTCTGACGACTGAGATAATCCGCTTCCCAATTGCCTATACCTGGGATATGAACTGCAGAAATTAGACAGGAGCTGGATTCCGCCCAAACAAGTATCCAAGATACTTCTTTCATAGCTTGAGGACCGTGAGTCCCACCCTGATGATTGACATATGCCACAGTTGTGACATTGTCTGTCTGAAAACAAATGAACGGTTCTCTCTTCAACACAGGCCAAAATTGAAGAGCCCTGAGAATCGCACGGAGTTCCAAAATATTGATTGGTAATCTCGCCTCTTATGATTTCCAAACTCCTTGTGCTGTCAGAGAACCTCAAACAGCTCCCCAACCTGAAAGACTCGCATCTGTTGTGATCTCAGTCCAGGTTGGACGGATGAAAGAGGCCCCTAAAATTATACAATTGAGATTTAAGGATATTAATTGTGATATCCTTGTATAATCCCTGCACCATTGGTTCAGCATACAAAGCTGGAGAGGTCTCATATGAAAACGAGCAAAGGGGATCGCGTCTGATGCTGCAGTCATGAGACCTAAAACTTCCATGCACATAGCAACTGAAGGGAATGAATGAGACTGAAAGTTCCGACAAGCTGCAACCAATTTCAAACATCTCTTGTCTGTTAGAGACAAAGTCATGGACACTGAATCTATCTGGAAACCTAAAAAGGTTACCCTTGTCTGAGCAATCAAAGAACTTTTTGGTAAATTGATCCTCCAACCATGTCTTAGAAGAAACAACACTAGTTGATTTGTGTGAGATTCTGCAGAATGTAAAGACTGAGCGAGTACCAAGATATTGTCCAAATAAGGAAATACCGCAATACCCCGCTCTCTGATTACAGAGCGTAGGGCACCTATAACCTTTGAAAAGATTATTGGAGCTGTCGTTAGGCCAAAAGGAAGAGCAACAAATTGGTAATGCTTGTCTAGAAAAGAGAATCTCAGGAACTGATAGTGATCAGGATGAATCTGAATATAATGCCCTTGCTGAACAAAAGGCAGAATAGTCCTTAGTCACCATTTTAAAAGTTGGTACTCTTACATATCGATTCAAAATCTTTAGATCCAAAACTGGTCTGAATGAATTTTCATTCTTTGGGACAATGAATAGATTTGAATAAAACCCAAGACCCTGTTCCTGAAACGGAACTGGCATGATTACCCCTGATAACTCCAGGTCTGAAACACACTTCAGAAAAGCCTGAGCCTTTACTGGGTTTACCGGAATGCGTGCGAGAAAAAATCTTCTCACAGGCGGTCTTACTCCGAATCCTATTCTGTACCCCTGAGAGACAATACTCTGAATCCAATGATTTTGGACCGAATTGATCCAAACATCTTTGAAAAATTGTAATCTGCCCCCTACCAGCTGAGCTGGAATGAGGGCCGCACCTTCATGCAGACCTGGGGGCTGGTTTTGATCTCTTAAATGGCATGGATTTATTCCAATTTGAAGAAGGCTTGCAATTGGAAACAGATTCCTTGGGGGGAAGGATTAGGCTTCTGTTACTTATTTTGTCGAAAGGAACGAAAACGGTTAAAAGTTTTAGATTTAACCTTAGGCTTTTTATCCTGAGGCAAAAAAACTCCCTTCCCCCCAGTAACAGTTGAATTTATTGAATCCAACTGAGAACTGAATAATGTATTACCTTGGAAAGAGAGAGATAGCAATCTGGACTTAGAAGTCATATCAGCATTTGAGCCACAAAGTTCTTCTAGCTCAAATAGCTAAAGACATAGATTTAATATCAATTTTGATAATATCAAAAATGGCATCACAAATGAAATTATTAGCATGTTGAATCAACATAATGCTAGACAAATCATGATCCGCGCTAAAGTATCCAACCAAAAAGTTGATGCAGCCGCAACATCAGCCAAAGAAATTGCAGGCCTAAGAAGATGACCTGAATATAAATAAGCTTTCCTTAGATAAGATTCAAGTTTCCTATCTAAAAGATCTTTAAAAGAAGTACTATCTTCCGTAGGAATAGCAGTACATTTAGCAAGAGTAGAGATAGCCCCATCAACTTTGGGGATCTTTTCCCAAAACTCCAATCTAACTGCTGGCAAAGGATGCAATTTTTAACCTTGAAGAAGGAATAAAAGAAGTACCAGGCCTATTCCATTCTTTAGAAATCATATCAGAAATAGCATCAGGAACTGGAAAAACCTCTGGAATAACCACAGGAGGTTTATAAACAGAATTTAAATGTTTACTAGTTTTAATATCAAGAGGAGTAGTTTCCTCCATATCCAATGTAATCAACACTTCTTTTAACAAAGAACGAATATACTCCAATTTAAATAAATAAGAGGATTTATCAGTGTCAATATCGGAGGCAGGATCTTCTGAATCAGATAGATCCTCATCAGAGAAGGATAATTCAGTATGTTGCTGGTCATTTGAAATTTCATCAACCTTATGAGAAGTTTTAAAAGACCTTTTACGTTTATTAGAAGGCAGAATGGCAGACAAAGCCTTCTGAACAGAATCAGAAATAAATTCTTTTAAATTTACAGGTATAACTTGTGCATTAGATGTTGAGGGAACAGCAACAGGTAATGAACTACTACTGATGGATACATTCTCTGCATGTAAAAGTTTATCATGACAACTATTATAAACCACAGCTGGAGGTATAATCTCCACAAGTTTACAACAAATGCACTTAGCTTTGGTAAAACTGTTATCAGGCAGCAGGGATCCAACAGTGAATTCTGAGACAGGATCAGATTGAGACATCTTGCAAATGTAAGAAAAAACAACAACATATAAAGCAAAATTATCAATTTCCTTATATGGCAGTTTCAGGAATGGGAAAAAATGCAAACAGAATAGACCTCTGACATAGAAAAAGGCAAGAGGCAAATAGGAATGGGGTCTAAAATAATGAAAATATTTGGCGCCAAGTATGACGCACAACAAACAGAAAAATATTTTTTTGGCGCCGAAAATATCCGGAAAAGACACTCGCATCATAGATAACGCAACCTTGTGAAAGGACCCGGTGTCAACTAAGACGCCGGAAATTACGAATTTGCGTAAACGTTGACGCCAAGAATGACCCAAAAAACTTTAGCATTTTGCGCCCTCGCGAGCCTAATTGTGCCCCCGAATTTGAAAAATGACAGTCAATTGAAAAAAAGACTACACCCCAGGTAAGAAATACATTTCTAAAAAATGCATTTCCCAGAAATGAAAGTGACAGTCTGCAAAATGAAATATACTGAAACCAGAATCATGGCAAATATAAGTACAATACATATATTTAAAACTTTATATAAATACATAAAGTGCCAAACCATAGCTGAGAGTGTCTTAAGTAATAAAAACATACTTACCTGAAGACACCCATCCACATATAGCAGATAGCCAAACCAGTACTGAAACCGTTATCAGTAGAGGTAATGGAATATGAGTGTATATTGTCTATCTGAAAAGGGAGGTAGGAGATGAATCTCTACGACCGATAACAGAGAACCTATGAAATAGATCCCCGTGAGGAAAACCATTGCATTCAATAGGTGATACTCCCTTCACATCCCTCTGACATTCACTGTACTCTGAGAGGAAACGGGCTTCAAAAATGCTGAGAAGCGCATATCAACGTAGAAATCTTAGTACAAACTTACTTCACGACCTCCATAGGAGGCAACGTTTGTAAAACTGAATTGTGGGTGTGGTGAGGGGTGTATTTATAGGCATTTTGAGGTTTGGGAAACTTTGCCCCTCCTGGTAGGATTGTATATCCCATACATCACTAGCTCATGGACTCTTGCCAATTACATGAAAGAAAGGAGTGTCTTGCAGCAGGAAAGTTCATTTATCTCCAATGACTAACAATTCAGTGCAAGTCTAAACAATACCCTGAAAAGAAGTCTGTCTACCTTTACATAATATATCAGCAGACCATGACTTAAGCCATAGGGCTCGCTTAGCAAGAACAGTTATAGCAACACACATTTTAACAGCTGCACCTCAAAATGAGACTACTCGAAGTCTTAACCAACCTCAAGAAAGACTGAATTTTATCAAGGGAAGCTTCTTGGGAAATAAGGTCAGAGGTGTTGGCACACCATATACTGCAATAATTGCAGATACATAGCTTACACTAAAAGCTTGAGAAAACATATCCTGCCAGCTGAAAAGGATCTCCTGAGGAAACAAAAAAGTTTTCTGTCCATAGGATACTTAAAGGAGGTATTGTCCTTGAAAGGAATGGTAGCTGGCTTTGTCAAAGTAGAAATAGCACTGTCCATCTTTGGAATAGTCTCCCACACCTTAAATTTTTCAGAGGTTAAAGGAAATACGTTTTGAATTTGATAAAAAGAGCAAAGGGAATGTCTGGTTTGTTGCATTCCTTACTAATTAGCTTTTTTTTTTTTTTTTTTTTTTTTTAAAGGAAATAATCTTTTTCACAGATTGTTTGTTAGCAAATGGAGAGTCCCCAATCTGCAAGGCAAGTAAAAACATCCTGCAATAGAGCGTGTATATGCTCCAATTTGAAATTAAAGGACACAAGTTTTGCTACTTACTTAAGGGGATCACGGGTATCATTATTAGAATCCTCTTCCTCAGTTGAGGAGAGTTATTTAAATTGTACTCTGGGAGGGTACAGGGTGAATAGACGGGTCGCTCCTTAGGAATGTCAAAATGATGAGCCTATGGATCTTTCGGTCATTTGCATACAATGGCATTTAACTGGTGCAGTCATGAAAGCAATCAGTTGTGAAATTAGTAGACAGCTCTGTAGAGCTGTCCAAGGGATAAAACCCTGGTGGATAACAAAACCCTGCTGGAAATGCATCACTGTACCCTGCTGGAAATGCATCACTGCATGAACCAGTCTAGCAATAGAAACAGATTCAACACATAGGTTATAAAGCTGATCAGGGGACATACCAACACTTCCTTACATTGCTAACAGAAATGAGAAGTTACATTGCCAGTAAAGGGTGTTATGTCCTAAGACTTTAGCTGAACCAGTTTGCTCCATAATGATTAAGAATAGTAAGGACATATAGTATCTAACATAAGACAGCATCACAGAAATACTGTATCCAGGTACAGAAAGGGATAGCACCCTCAGGGAAACAGATAAATATTGGCACATTGTAAGACTGAAGTCCCTGTGAGGGAATCAGAAAAAAAAGGTACTTTAAAATATAAAAAAATAGTCACTAAATGGTTAAATAAACAAATTTATGTAAAACTAATATTAACAGTGCTTACCCGTTAGGCTCTAAGAAGAAATTGCAGTGTGCCATCAAAGGTGACCACTATCTGAAGAAAATGAAAAAACAGGGCACAGTTTTGGTGGGAAAAAGCTCACTGAAGTCTACAGAGAAAAAAGCTCATATACTTCTGAAAATGAGCGTCAAATGTTCATAAAAAATCCTTAGGTGAAAGCATTCTGAGAATTAGGAACTGAGCTCTACTAAATACCAGAAACAAATTTAAAGGTACAGTACCTCAATTGTACCATAAATATGTTAAAGTGCTCAAAAGTGCCTACAAATTTATGTAGTGTTATCTGATGTATGTAACTATGTGAATCATCTGAACATGATCATGCTAAATAGCCTGCGGGCTGAGTGTAAGTACCAACTTACCTGTCTGCACTCCATCATGCTTATCAAAATGCAGGGGACCTGCTTCCAGTAGTGTACTATGATAAGGCCAACAGGAGGAGGCTGCATGGCCAGTCCCAATGACACCTGTGGCTGGCAAGTGACAAACTCTTGCAGTGTACTCCTTTATATCCCTCTATCCCATTCCCGGCTCTCTGAGGGGGATATTGTGTCTCACATCATTTTGAGAACCCCTTTCAATAGATGAGTAGATCAGCTTACTAAGGAATCATGGGAAAGTGGCAGGGATTTAAGCCCTTGTGTGGGGTGTTTTGCCTCCTCCTGTAGGACTTACTTTAATCACACATGAGATGGCTCGTGAAATCTCACCATCTTATGAAAAAGGGGGCAAAATAAATAATGAAAAACACAATTTATGCTTACCTGATAAATTTATTTCTCTTGTGGTGTATCCAGTCCACGGATCATCCATTACTTGTGGGATATTCTCCTTCCCAACAGGAAGTTGAAAGAGGACACCCACAGCAGAGCTGTTATATAGCTCCTCCCCTAACTGCCATATCCAGTCATTCGACCGAAAACAAGCAGAGAAAGGAGAAACCATAGGGTGCAGTGGTGACTGTAGTTTAAAATACCTGCCTTAAAATGACAGGGCGGGCCGTGGACTGGATACACCACAAGAGAAATAAATTTATCAGGTAAGCATAAATTGTGTTTTCTCTTGTAAGGTGTATCCAGTCCACGGATCATCCATTACTTGTGGGATACCAATACCAAAGCTAAAGTACACGGATGAAGGGAGGGACAAGGCAGGTACTTAAACGGAAGGTACCACTGCCTGTAAAACCTCTCTCCCAAAAATAGCCTCCGAAGAAGCAAAAGTATCAAATTTGTAGAATTTTGACAAAGTATGAAGCGAAGACCAAGTCGCCGCCTTGCAAATCTGTTCAACAGAAGCCTCATTTTTAAAGGCCCAAGTGGAAGCCACAGCTCTAGTAGAATGAGCTGTAATCCTTTCAGGAGGCTACTGTCAAGCAGTCTCATAGGCTAAGCGGATTATGCTTCTTAGCCAAAAAGAAAGAGGTTGCCGAAGCCTTTTGATCTCTCCTCTGTCCAGAGTAGACAACAAACAAAGCAGATGTTTGACGAAAAATTTTAGTAGCTTGTAAGTAAAACTTTAAAGCACGAACCACATCCAGGTTGTATAATAGACGTTCCTTCTTTGAAGAAGGATTAGGACACAATGATGGAACAACAATCTCTTGATTGATATTCTTATTAGATACCACCTTAGGTAAAAACCCAGGTTTGGTACGCAGGACTACCTTATACGTATGGAAGATCAGATAAGGAGAATCACATTGTAAGGCAGATAACTCGGAGACTCTACGAGCCGAGGAAATCGCTACCAAAAAAAGAACTTTCCAAGATAAAAGTTTGATATCTATGGAATGAAGAGGTTCAAACGGAACTCCTTGAAGAACCTTAAGAACCAGATTTAAGCTCCATGGCGGAGCAACAGGTTTAAACACAGGCTGGATTCTAACTAAAGCATGACAAAATGCTTGAACGTCTGGAACATCTGCCAGACGCTTGTGCAAAAGAATAGACAGGGCAGAAATCTGTCCCTTTAAAGAACTAGCTGACAATCCTTTTTCCAAACCATCTTGGAGAAAGGATAATATCCTGGGAATCCTGACCTTACTCCATGAGTAACCCTTGGATTCACACCAATAAAGATATTTACGCCATATCTTAGGGTAAATTTTCCTGGTGACAGGCTTTCATGCCTGTATTAAGGTATCAATGACTGACTCGGAGAAGCCACGCTTTGATAAAATCAAGCGTTCAATCTCCAGGCAGTCAGTCTCAGAGAAATTAGATTTGGATGATTGAAAGGCCCTTGTAGTAGAAGGTCCTGTCTTAACGGCAGAGTCCAAGTTGGAAAGGATGACATGTCCACCAGATCTGCATACCAGGTCCTGCGTGGCCACGCAGGCGCTATCAAAATCACTGATGCTCTCTCCTGCTTGATCTTGGCAATCAGTCGAGGGAGCAGAGGAAACGGTGAAAACACATAAGCCAGGTTGAAAGACCAGGGCGCTGCTAGAGCATCTATCAGCGTCGCCTTGGGATCCCTGGACCTGGATCCGTAACAAGGAAGCTTGGCGTTCTGGCGAGACGCCATGAGATCCAGTTCTGGTTTGCCCCAACGATGAATCAATTGTGCAAACACCTCCAGATGGAGCTCCCACTCCCCCGGATGAAAAGTCTGACGACTTAGAAAATCCGCCTCCCAGTTCTCTACACCTGGGATATGGATAGCCGATAGGTGGCAAGAGTGAATATCTGCCCAGCGAATTATCTTTGAGACTTCTAACATCGCTAGGGAACTTCTTGTTCCCCCTTGATGGTTGATGTAAGCCACAGTCGTGATGTTGTCCGACTGAAATCTGATGTACCTCAGAGTTACTGAGGCCAAGCCTGAAGAGCATTGAATATCGCTCTCAGTTCCAGCATATTTATTGGAAGGAGTGTCTCCTCCTGAGTCCACGATCCCTGAGCCTTCAGGGAGTTCCAGACTGCACCCCAACCTAGAAGGCTGGCATCTGTTACAATTGTCCAATCTGGCCTGCGAAAGGTCATACCTTTGGACAGATGGACCCGAGATAGCCACCAGAGAAGAGAATTCCTGGTCTCTTGATCCAGATTTAGTAGAGGGGACAAATCTGTGTAATCCCCATTCCACTGACTGAGCATGCAGAGTTGCAGCGGTCTGAGATGCACTATGTCAATTGCCACTACCGATTAAGCCGATTACTTCCATGCACTGAGCCACCGACGGGCGCAGAATGGAATGAAGAACACGGCAGGAATTTATAAGCTTTGATAAACTGGACTCCGTCAGGTACATTTTCATTTCCACAGAATCTATCAGAGTCCTTAGGAAGGAAACTCTTGTGAGTGGGGATAGAGAACTCTTTTCTTCGTTCACTTTCCACCCATGCGACCTCAGAAATGCCAGAACTACGTCCGTATGAGACTTGGCAATTTGGAAGTTTGACGCCTGTATCAGGATGTCATCTAAATAAGGGGCCACTGCTATGCCCCGCGGCCTTAGGACCGCCAGAAGCGATCCCAGAATCTTCGTAAAAATTCTTGGGGCTGTAGCTAATCCAAAGGAAAGAGCTACAAACTGGTAATGCCTGTCTAGAAAGGCAAACCTGAGAAACCGATGATGATCTTTGTGTATCGGAATGTGAAGATAAGCATCCTTTAAATCCACTGTAGTCATATATTGACCCTCCTGGATCATAGGTAGGATGGTACGAATAGTTTCCATCTTGAATGATGGAACTCTGAAAAATTTGTTTAAGATCTTTAGATCCAAAATTGGTCTGAAGGCTCCCTCTTTTTTGGGAACCACGAACAGATTTGAGTAAAATCCCTGTCCCTGTTCCTCCTTTGCAACTGGATGGATCACTCCCTTAACTAGGAAGTCTTGTACACAATGTAAGAATGCCTCTCTCTTTATCTGGTTTGCAGATAATTGTGAAAGGTGAAATCTCCCTTTTGGAGGGGAAGCTTTGAAGTCCAGAAGATATCCCTGGGATATAATTTCCAACGCCCAGGAATCCTGGACATCTCTTGCCCACGCCTGGGCGAAGAGTGAAAGTCTGCCCCCTACTAGATCTGTTACCGGATAGGGGGCCGTTCCTTCATGCTGTCTTAGAGGCAGCAGCAGGCTTTTTAGCCTGCATACCTTTGTTCCAGGTCTGGTTAGGTCTCCAGACCGACATGGACTGAGCAAAAGTTCCCTCTTGTTTTGCATTAGAGGAAGTTGATGCCGCACCTGCCTTGAAGTTTCGAAAGGCACGAAAATTAGACTGTTTGGCCCTTGATTTGGACCTGTCCTGAGGAAGGGCATGACCTTTTCCTCCAGTGATATCAGCAATAATTTCCCTTGAAGGGAATGTTAAGCAGCTTAGACTTTGAAGTAACGTCAGCTGACCATGATTTAAGCCATAGCGCCCTGCGCGTCTGGATAACAAAACCAGAATTCTTAGCCGTTAGTTTAGTCAAATGAACAATGGCATCAGAAACAAAAGAATTGGCTAGCTTAAGTGCTCTAAGCTTGTCAAGTATGTCATCCAATGGAGTCACTACCTGTAAAGCCTCTTCCAGAGACTCAAACCAGAACGCAGCAGCAGCAGCAGTGACAGGAGCAATGCATGCAAGGGGCTGTAGGATAAAACCTTGTTGAATAAACATTTTCTTAAGGTAACCCTCTAATTTTTTATCCATTGGATCTAAAAAAGCACAACTGTCCTCGACAGGGATAGTAGTACGGTTTGCTAGAGTAGAAACTGCTCCCTACACCTTAGGAACTGTCTGCCATAAGTCCCGTGTGGTGGGGTCTATTGGAAACATTTTTCTAAAAATAGGAGGGGGAGAGAACGGCACACCTGGTCTATCCCATTCCTTATTAATAATTTCTGTAAACCTTTTAGGTATTGGAAAAACATCAGTACACACCGGCACTGCATAGTATTTATCCAGTCTACACAATTTCTCTGGCACTGCAATTGTATCAGTCATTCAGAGCAGCTAAAACCTCCCTGAGCAACACGCAGAGGTGTTCAAGCTTAAATTTAAATGTAGAAATATCAGAATCAGGTTGCATCATCTTCCATGAGTCAGAAACATCACCCACAGACTGAAGCTCTCCTTCCTCAGCTTCTGCATATTGTGAGGCAGTATCAGATATGGTTCTTAAAGCGTCAGTATGCTCTGTATTTCGTCTAACCCCAGAGCTATCTCGCTTTCCTCTAAATTCAGGTAGTCTGGCTAATACCGCTGACAGTGTATTATCCATGACTGCCGCCATGTCTTGTAAAGTAAACGCTATGGGCGCCCTAGATGTACTTGGCGCCATTTGAGCGTGAGTCCCTTGAGCGGGAGTCAAACGATCTGACACGTGGGGAGAGTTAGTCGGCATAACTTCCCCCTCGTCAGATTCCTCTGGTGATAATTTTTTTAAAGACAGAATATGATCTTTATTGCTTAAAGTGAAATCAGAACATTTGGTACACATTCTAAGAGGGGGTTCCACCATGGCTTTTAAACATAATGAACAAGGAGTTTCCTCTATGTCAGACATGTTTGTACAGACTAGCAATGAGACTAGCAAGCTTGGAAAACACTTTAAATCAAGTTAACAAGCAAATATAAAAAACGGTACTGTGCCTTTAAGAGAAACAAATTTTGTAAAAATTTGAAAAACAGTGAAAAAAGGCAGTAAATCAAACAAAATTTTTACAGTGTATGTAATAAGCATTGCACCCACTTGCAAATGGATGATTAACCCCTTAGTTCAAAAAACTGATAAAAAAAAACGATAGACGTTTTTTAACAGTCACAACAAACTGCCACAGCTCTGCTGTGGCCCTACCTTCCCCAATAAACGACTTTGGAAAGCCTTTGAGCCCTTTAGAGATGTCCTATAGCATTCAGGGGACTCTCAGTCTAATTTTAACTGCGCAAAAAAGCACTAAAATAGGCCCCTCCCACTCATACTACAACAGTGGAAAGCCTCAGGAAACTGTTTCTAGGCAAAATTTAAGCCAGCCATGTGGGAAAAACTAGGCCCCAATAAAGTTTTATCACCAAAGCATATATAAAAACGCTTAAACATGCCAGCAAACGTTTTATATTGCAATTTTATAAGAGTATTACCTCTGAGAGTAAGCATGATACCAGTCGCTATTAAATCACTGTATCCAGGCTTAACTTACATTAATCCGGTATCAGCAGCATTTTCTAGCATTTACATCTCTAGAAAAAATTGTAACTGCACATACCTCATAGCAGGGTAACCTGCACGCCATTCTCCCGCTGAAGTTACCTCTCTCCTCAGACATATGTGAGAACAGCAATGGATCTTAGTTACAACCTGCTAAGATCATAGAAAACGCAGGCAGATTCTTCTTCTATTTACTGCCTGGGATAAAATAGTACAACTCCGGTACCATTTAAAAATAAACTTTTGATTGAAGAAAAAAAAACTAACTATATTTCACCACTCTCTCTTACTACCTCCATGCTTGTTGAGAGTTGGAAGAGAAGGACTGGATATGGCAGTTAGGGGAGGAGCTATATAACAGCTCTGCTGTGGGTGTCCTCTTGCAACTTCCTGTTGGGAAGGAGAATATCCCACAAGTAATGGATGATCCGTGGACTGGATACGCCTTACAAGAGAAAAATATTGCAAATTTGTTTCATTACTCTCAACTAAACAGTTTATATACAAATCTCAAGTTGTTTAGTGTCCCTTAAACTCCTGGCTCCTACATTTTTAGCCTACCCTACATGTTTATAACCAGACTTAAACTTAACAAATTCTTCACTCTAAAAGTAATCATATCAGTATTAATGTCCTCTGACCACTGGAGTAGAAACACCTCCAAGAAGTCTGTAATGGTGTATCTCTTACCTACACATTACTGCTCGAGTCAGTTCAGTAATAGGGAAGCATGAACATATTTGAAGAAGCAGGTCCATTGACAACTCAACAACCTAATCACCAAAAAAAAAAATGATGCTAACCAGGACAGTCTTCATATTTCTACTTTATGTATAAACTGATGTCAACTATAAATCATGTTTTCTCATGCACTCTCAAAACTGGCACTGGTATATCAATACCAAAACTAGACCACACAAAATGCAGTGGGTAAAAATAATGTCTGCCTGAATTTCAAAGACCTAATGACCAAATACTGATAAACACATCAAACTTAGAGTGAAAGTATACAAGGAATACAATATGTACTTGCATCACTGTTCCACTGAGGATTAATAAGCATGCAGGAACCTGCAATTTCCCATGTGGAATATGCCTGGAATTTTAGATTTCAAAAGCCATTACAGTTGCAGATAAAAAATAAGTTTGATAGCTTCAAAAGCATCTTAAAGATCTGACAACATCAAGCATGTTTAGAAGAGCCTCTATTTTGTTCCTAGAGTTTTGGAGGGTCATGGTGGTGAGATTCCACGACCCATAACACCTGGGAATTACTCTTCCTGGCCACTAGGAGGAGGAAATGATTCTCAAATTCCAAGAGCCATATAAAACCCCTCCCACATCTATGGTAACTAGTCTGAGTCTAGAGCCAAGTAAAAAGGAGGTAGGCAAAGAAAAAATAGAGCAAATAAAGGAGCAGTTAAAAAAAAAAAATATATATATATATATATATATATATATATATATATATATATATATATATATTTTAAACAAAATTCTAAAAAAAGAAGATTGAAAAACAAAAATACTAAACTACTTCCAGAAAAACAACAGAGTAAGGACTTGTGGACTCGCCACACCTTGAAAGAAATGAATTTATCAGGCAAGCATAAAACAGAATTTATGTTTACCTGATAAATTTCTTTCTCCAACGGTGTGTCCGGTCCACGGCGTCATCCTTACTTGTGGGATATTCTCTTCCCCAACAGGAAATGGCAAAGAGCCCAGCAAAGCTGGTCACATGATCCCTCCTAGGCTCCGCCTACCCCAGTCATTCGACCGACGTTAAGGAGGAATATTTGCATAGGAGAAACCATATGGTACCGTGGTGACTGTAGTTAAAGAAAATAAATTATCAGACCTGATTAAAAAACCAGGGCGGGCCGTGGACCGGACACACCGTTGGAGAAAGAAATTTATCAGGTAAACATAAATTCTGTTTTCTCCAACATAGGTGTGTCCGGTCCACGGCGTCATCCTTACTTGTGGGAACCAATACCAAAGCTTTAGGACACGGATGAAGGGAGGGAGCAAATCAGGTCACCTAAATGGAAGGCACCACGGCTTGCAAAACCTTTCTCCCAAAAATAGCCTCAGAAGAAGCAAAAGTATCAAACTTGTAAAATTTGGTAAAAGTGTGCAGTGAAGACCAAGTCGCTGCCCTACATATCTGATCAACAGAAGCCTCGTTCTTGAAGGCCCATGTGGAAGCCACAGCCCTAGTGGAATGAGCTGTGATTCTTTCGGGAGGCTGCCGTCCGGCAGTCTCGTAAGCCAATCTGATGATGCTTTTAATCCAAAAAGAGAGAGAGGTAGAAGTTGCTTTTTGACCTCTCCTTTTACCTGAATAAACAACAAACAAGAAAGATGTTTGTCTAAAATCCTTTATAGCATCTAAATAGAATTTTAGAGCGCGAACAACATCCAAATTGTGCAACAAACGTTCCTTCTTTGAAACTGGTTTTGGACACAGAGAAGGCACGATAATCTCCTGGTTAATGTTTTTGTTAGAAACAACTTTTGGAAGAAAACCAGGTTTAGTACGTAAAACCACCTTATCTGCATGGAACACCAGATAAGGAGGAGAACACTGCAGAGCAGATAATTCTGAGACTCTTCTAGCAGAAGAAATCGCAACTAAAAACAAAACTTTCCAAGATAATAACTTAATATCAACGGAATGTAAGGGTTCAAACGGAACCCCCTGAAGAACTGAAAGAACTAAATTGAGACTCCAAGGAGGAGTCAAAGGTTTGTAAACAGGCTTGATTCTAACCAGAGCCTGAACAAAGGCTTGAACATCTGGCACAGCTGCCAGCTTTTTGTGAAGTAATACCGACAAGGCAGAAATCTGTCCCTTCAGGGAACTAGCAGATAATCCTTTTTCCAATCCTTCTTGAAGGAAGGATAGAATCCTAGGAATCTTAACCTTGTCCCAAGGGAATCCTTTAGATTCACACCAACAGATATATTTTTTCCAAATTTTGTGGTAAATCTTTCTAGTTACAGGCTTTCTGGCCTGAACAAGAGTATCGATAACAGAATCTGAGAATCCTCGCTTCGATAAAATCAAGCGTTCAATCTCCAAGCAGTCAGCTGGAGTGAAACCAGATTCGGATGTTCGAACGGACCCTGAACAAGAAGGTCTCGTCTCAAAGGTAGCTTCCAAGGTGGAGCCGATGACATATTCACCAGATCTGCATACCAAGTCCTGCGTGGCCACGCAGGAGCTATCAAGATCACCGACGCCCTCTCCTGATTGATCCTGGCTACCAGCCTGGGGATGAGAGGAAATGGCGGGAACACATAAGCTAGTTTGAAGGTCCAAGGTGCTACTAGTGCATCCACTAGAGCCGCCTTGGGATCCCTGGATCTGGCCCCGTAGCAAGGAACTTTGAAGTTCTGACGAGAGGCCATCAGATCCATGTCTGGAATGCCCCACAGGTGAGTGACTTGGGCAAAGATTTCCGGATGGAGTTCCCACTCCCCCGGATGCAATGTCTGACGACTCAGAAAATCCGCTTCCCAATTTTCCACTCCTGGGATGTGGATAGCAGACAGGTGGCAGGAGTGAGACTCCGCCCATAGAATGATTTTGGTCACTTCTTCCATCGCTAGGGAACTCCTTGTTCCCCCCTGATGGTTGATGTACGCAACAGTTGTCATGTTGTCTGATTGAAACCGTATGAACTTGGTCCTCGCTAGCCGAGGCCAGGCCTTGAGAGCATTGAATATCGCTCTCAGTTCCAGAATATTTATCGGTAGAAGAGATTCTTCCCGAGACCAAAGACCCTGAGCTTTCAGGGATCCCCAGACCGCGCCCCAGCCCATCAGACTGGCGTCGGTCGTGACAATGACCCACTCTGGTCTGCGGAACGTCATCCCTTGAGACAGATTGTCCAGGGACAGCCACCAACGGAGTGAGTCTCTGGTCCTCTGATTTACTTGTATCTTCGGAGACAAGTCTGTATAGTCCCCATTCCACTGACTGAGCATGCACAGTTGTAATGGTCTTAGATGAATGCGCGCAAAAGGAACTATGTCCATCGCCGCTACCATCAACCCGATCACTTCCATGCACTGAGCTATGGAAGGAAGAGGAACGGAATGAAGTATCCGACAAGAGTCTAGAAGTTTTGTTTTTCTGGCCTCTGTTAGAAAGATCCTCATTTCTAAAGAGTCTATAATTGTTCCCAAGAAGGGAACCCTTGTTGACGGGGATAGAGAACTCTTTTCCACGTTCACTTTCCAGCCGTGAGATCTGAGAAAGGCCAGGACAATGTCCGTGTGAGCCTTTGCTTGCGGAAGGGACGACGCTTGAATCAGAATGTCGTCCAGGTAAGGTACTACTGCAATGCCCCTTGGTCTTAGCACCGCTAGAAGGGAGCCTAGTACCTTTGTGAAAATCCTTGGAGCAGTGGCTAATCCGAAAGGAAGCGCCACGAACTGGTAATGTTTGTCCAGGAATGCAAACCTTAGGAACCGATGATGTTCCTTGTGGATAGGAATATGTAGATACGCATCCTTTAAATCCACCGTGGTCATGAATTGACCCTCCTGGATGGAAGGAAGAATAGTTCGAATGGTTTCCATCTTGAAAGATGGAACCTTGAGAAACTTGTTTAAAATCTTGAGATCTAAGATTGGTCTGAACGTTCCCTCTTTTTTGGGAACTATGAACAGATTGGAGTAGAACCCCATCCCTTGTTCTCTTAGTGGAACAGGATGAATCACTCCCATTTTTAACAGGTCTTCTACACAATGTAAGAACGCCTGTCTTTTTATGTGGTCTGAAGACAACTGAGACCTGTGGAACCTCCCCCTTGGGGGAAGTCCCTTGAATTCCAGAAGATAACCCTGGGAGACTATTTCTAGCGCCCAAGGATCCAGAACATCTCTTGCCCAAGCCTGAGCGAAGAGAGAGAGTCTGCCCCCCACCAGATCCGGTCCCGGATCGGGGGCCAATATTTCATGCTGTCTTGGTAGCAGTGGCAGGCTTCTTGGCCTGCTTTCCCTTGTTCCAGCCTTGCATTGGTCTCCAAGCTGGCTTGGCTTGAGAAGTATTACCCTCTTGCTTAGAGGACGTAGCACTTTGGGCTGGTCCGTTTTTACGAAAGGGACGAAAATTGGGTCTATTTTTCGCCTTGAAAGGCCGATCCTGAGGAAGGGCGTGGCCCTTACCCCCAGTGATATCCGAGATAATCTCTTTCAAGTCAGGGCCAAACAGCGTTTTCCCCTTGAAAGGAATGTTTAGTAGCTTGTTCTTGGAAGACGCGTCAGCCGACCAAGATTTCAACCAAAGCGCTCTGCGCGCCACAATAGCAAACCCAGAATTCTTAGCCGCTAACCTAGCCAATTGCAAAGTGGCGTCTAGGGTGAAAGAATTAGCCAATTTGAGAGCATTGATTCTGTCCATAATCTCCTCATAAGGAGGAGAATCACTATCGAGCGCCTTTATCAGTTCATCAAACCAGAAACATGCGGCTGTAGTGACAGGGACAATGCATGAAATTGGTTGTAGAAGGTAACCCTGCTGAACAAACATCTTTTTAAGCAAACCTTCTAATTTTTTATCCATAGGATCTTTGAAAGCACAACTATCCTCTATGGGTATAGTGGTGCGTTTGTTTAAAGTAGAAACCGCTCCCTCGACCTTGGGGACTGTCTGCCATAAGTCCTTTCTGGGGTCGACCATAGGAAACAATTTTTTAAATATGGGGGGAGGGACAAAAGGAATACCGGGCCTTTCCCATTCTTTATTAACAATGTCCGCCACCCGCTTGGGTATAGGAAAAGCTTCTGGGAGCTCCGGCACCTCTAGGAACTTGTCCATTTTACATAGTTTCTCTGGGATGACCAACTTTTCACAATCATCCAGAGTGGATAATACCTCCTTAAGCAGAATGCGGAGATGTTCCAACTTAAATTTAAATGCAATTACATCAGGTTCAGCCTGTTGAGAAATGTTCCCTGAATCAGTAATTTCTCCCTCAGACAAAACCTCCCTGGCCCCCTCAGATAGGGTTAGGGGCCCTTCAGAGATATTAATATCAGCGTCGTCATGCTCTTCAGTAACTAAAACAGAGCAGCCACGCTTACGCTGACAAGGGTTCATTTTGGCTAAAATGTTTTTGACAGAATTATCCATTACAGCCGTTAATTGTTGCATAGTAAGCAGTATTGGCGCGCTAGATGTACTAGGGGCCTCCTGAGTGGGCAAGACTCGTGTAGACGAAGGAGGGAATGATGCAGTACCATGCTTACTCCCCTCACTTGAGGAATCATCTTGGGCATCATTGTCATTATCACATAAATCACATTTATTTAAATGAACAGGAATTCTGGCTTCCCCACATTCAGAACACAGTCTATCTGGTAGTTCAGACATGTTAAACAGGCATAAACTTGATAATAAAGTACAAAAAACGTTTTAAAATAAAACCGTTACTGTCACTTTAAATTTTAAACTGAACACACTTTATTACTGTAATTGCGAAAAAACATGAAGGAATTGTACAAAATTCGCCAAATTTTCACCACAGTGTCTTAAAGCCTTAAAAGTATTGCACACCAAATTTGGAAGCTTTAACCCTTAAAATAACGGAACCGGAGCCGTTTCAACACTTTAACCCCTTTACAGTCCCTGGTATCTGCTTTGCTGAGACCCAACCAAGCCCAAAGGGGAATACGATACCAAATGACGCCTTCAGAAAGTCTTTTCTAAGTATCAGAGCTCCTCTCACATGCGACTGCATGCCATGCCTCTCAAAAACAAGTGCGCCACACCGGCGCGAAAATGAGACTCTGCTTATGCTTTGGGAAAGCCCCAGAGAAATAAGGTGTCTAATACAGTGCCTGCCGATATTATAATATCAATAAACCCAGATAAAATGATTCCTCAAAGCTAAATATGTTTTAAAACTGAATCGATTTAGCCCAGAAAAGTCTACAATCTTAATAAGCCCTTGTGAAGCCCTTATTTACCATCGTAATAAACATGGCTTACCGGATCCCATAGGGAAAAATGACAGCTTCCAGCATTACATCGTCTTGTTAGAATGTGTCATACCTCAAGCAGCAAGAGACTGCACACTGTTCCCCCAACTGAAGTTAATTGCTCTCAACAGTCCTGTGTGGAACAGCCATGGATTTTAGTTACGGTGCTAAAATCATTTTCCTCATACAAACAGAAATCTTCATCTCTTTTCTGTTTCTGAGTAAATAGTACATACCAGCACTATTTTAAAATAACAAACTCTTGATTGAATAATAAAAACTACAGTTAAACACTAAAAAACTCTAAGCCATCTCCGTGGAGATGTTGCCTGTACAACGGCAAAGAGAATGACTGGGGTAGGCGGAGCCTAGGAGGGATCATGTGACCAGCTTTGCTGGGCTCTTTGCCATTTCCTGTTGGGGAAGAGAATATCCCACAAGTAAGGATGACGCCGTGGACCGGACACACCTATGTTGGAGAAATAATGTTTTCTTTCATATAGGCGGTAAGCGTCCACAATCCATTACTCCTGGGAAACCAATACCCAGTAGTGAAGTCCACGAGTAATGATGGCAGGACAAAGAGAAAAATCTCTTTTTCAGAACACTTTATAAATATATAATTAACCCTAAACTACTGCCTAAAGGACTTTTGCACTCTTTTTTGCCTCTTTTGAAACCCAATTCGGAAAGGCACAAGAATAAACTAATCTGGTAGAATAAGTAGTAGCAGTTTAGGAGGAGACTGACCCAACCACTAAAACATAATTTATGCTTACCTGATAAATTTATTTCTCTTGTAGTGTATCCAGTCCACGGATCATCCATTACTTATGGGATATTCTCCTTCCCAACAGGAAGTTGCAAGAGGATCACACAGCAGAGCTGCTATATAGCTCCTCCCCTAACTGCCATATCCAGTCATTCGACCGAAACAAACAGAGAAAGGAGAAACCATAGGGTGCAGTGGTGACTGTAGTTTAATTGAATTTTAGACCTGCCTTAAAATGACAGGGCGGGCCGTGGACTGGATACACTACAAGAGAAATAAATTTATCAGGTAAGCATAAATTATGTCTTCTCTTGTTAAGTGTATCCAGTCCACGGATCATCCATTACTTATGGGATACCAATACCAAAGCTAAAGTACACGGATGATGGGAGGGACAAGGCAGGGATTAAGCGGAAGGAACCACTGCCTGAAGAACCTTTCTCCCAAAAACAGCCTCCTTAGAAGCAAAAGTATCAAATTTGTAAATTTTGAAAAAGTGCGAAGCAAAGACCAAGTCGCGGCCTTGCAAATATGTTCAACAGAGGCCTCATTTTTAAAGGCCCAGGTGGAAGCCACAGCTCTAGTAGAATGAGCTGTAATTCTTTCAGGGGACTGCTGTCCAGCAGTCTCATAGGCAAGGCGTATAATACTCCGAAGGCAAAAGGAAAGAGGTTGCCAAAGCTTTTTGACCTCTCCTCTGTCCAGAATAAACGACAAACAGGGAAGATGTTTGACGAAAATCATTAGTAGCTTGTAAGTAAAACTTCAAGGCACGGACTACGTCCAGATTATGTAAAAGACGTTCCTTCTTTGAAGAAGGATTAGGACACAATGATGGAACAACAATCTCTTGATTGATATTCTTGTTAGAAACCACCTTAGGTAAAAACCCAGGTTTGGTACGCAGAACTACCTTATCTGCATGAAAAATCAGATAAGTAGAATCACATTGTAAGGCAGATAGCTCAGAGACTCTCCGAGCCGAAGAAATAGCCATCAAAAACAGAACTTTCCAAGATAAAAGCTTAATATCAATGGAATGAAGGGGTTCAAACGGAACTCCTTGAAGAACTTTAAAAGCCAAGTTTAAGCTCCATGGGGGAGCAACAGGTTTAAACACAGGCTTAATTCTAACCAAAGCCTGACAAAATACCTGGACGTCTGGAACTTCTGCCAGACGCTTGTGCAAAAGAATAGACAGAGCAGAAATCTGTCATTTTAAGGAACTAGCTGATAATCCTTTGTCCAAACCCTCTTGGAGAAAGGACAATATCCTAGGAATCCTAACCTTACTCCATGAGTAATTCTTGGATTCACACCAGTAAAGATATGTACGCCATATTGTGTGATAGATTTTCCTGGTAACAGGCTTTCATGCCTGTATTAAGGTATCAAAGACTGACTCGGAGAAGCCACGCTTTGATAGAATCAAGCGTTCAATCTCCATGCAGTCAGTCTCAGAGAAATTAGATTTGGATGATTGAAAGGACCTTGTATCAGAAGGTCCTGTCTTAGAGGCAGAGTCCATGGTGGAAAGGATGACATGTCCACTAGGTCTGCATACCAGGTCCTGCGTGGCCACGCAGGCGCTATTAGAATCACTGATGCTCTCTCCTGTTTGATTTTGGCAATCAGTCGAGGGAGCAGAGGAAACGGTGGAAACACATTAGCCAGGTTGAAGAACCAAGGCGCTGCTAGAGCATCTATCAGCGTCGCTTCTGGGTCCCTGGACCTGGATCCGTAACAAGGAAGCTTGGCGTTCTGGCGAGACGCCATGAGATCCAACTCTGGTTTGCCCCAACGATGAATCAATTGAGCAAACACCTCCGGATGGAGTTCCCACTTCCCCGGGTGAAAAGTCTGACGACTTAGAAAATCCGCCTCCCAGTTCTCCACGCCTGGGATATGGATTGCTGACAGGTGGCAAGAGTGAGTCTCTGCCCAGCGAATTAATTTTGAGACTTCTAACATCGCTAGGGAACTCCTGGTTCCCCCTTGATGGTTGATGTAAGCCACAGTCGTGATATTGTCCGACTGAAATCTGATGAACCTCAGCGTTGGTAACTGAGGCCAAGCCAGAAGAGCATTGAATATTGCTCTTAACTCCAGAATATTTATCGGAAGGAGTTTCTCCTCCTGAGTCCACGATCCCTGTGCCTTCAGGGAGTTCCAGACTGCACCCCAACCTAGAAGGCTGGCATCTGTTGTTACAATTGTCCAATCTGGCCTGCGAAAGATCATACCCTCGGACAGGTGGACCCGAGACAACCACCAGAGAAGAGAATCTCTGGTCTCTTGATCCAGATTTAGCAGAGGGGACAAATCTGTGTAATCCCCATTCCACTGACTTAGCATGCATAATTGCAGCGGTCTGAGATGTAGGCGCGCAAATGGCACTATGTCCATTGTCGCTACCATTAAGCCGATCACCTCCATACACTGAGCCACCGAAGGGCGCGGAATGGAATGAAGAATACGGCAAACATTTAGAAGCTTTGATAACCTGGACTCCGTCAGGTAAATTTTCATCTCTACAGAATCTATAAGAGTCCCTAAGAAGGAGACTCTTGTGAGTGGGGATAGAGAACTCTTTTCCTCGTTCACTTTCCACCCGTGCGATCTCAGAAATGCCAGAACTATCTCTGTATGAGACTTGGCAATTTGAAAGCTTGACGCCTGTATCGGGATGTCTTCTAGATACGGAGCCACCGCTATGCCTTGCGGTCTTAGAACCGCCAGAAGTGAGCCCAGAACCTTCGTAAAGATTCTCGGGGCTGTAGCCAACCCGAAGGGAAGAGCTACAAATTGGTAATGCCTGTCTAGAAAGGCAAACCTTAGGAACCGATGATGATCTTTGTGAATCGGTATGTGAAGGTAGGCATCCTGTAAGTCCACTGTGGTCATGTACTGACCCTCTTGGATCATGGGTAGGATGGTCCGAATAGTTTCCATTTTGAAAGATGGAACTCTGAGGAATTTGTTTAAGATCTTTAGATCCAAAATTGGTCTGAAGGTTCCCTCTTTTTTGGGAACCACAAACAGATTTGAATAAAAACCCTGTCCTTGTTCCGTCCGAGTTACTGGATGGATCACTCCCATTACTAGGAGGTCTTGCACACAGCGTAGGAATGCTTCTTTCTTTATCTGATTTGCAGATAACCTTGAAAGATGAAATCTCCCTTGTGGAGGGGAAGCTTTGAAGTCCAGAAAATATCCCTGAGATATGATCTCCAACGCCCAGGGATCCTGAACATCTCTTGCCCACGCCTGGGCGAAGAGAAAAAGTCTGCCCCCTACTAGATCTGTCGCCGGATAGGGGGCTGTTCCTTCATGCTGTCTTAGAGGCAGCAGTAGGCTTTCTGGCCTGCTTGCCTTTGTTCCAGGACTGGTTAGGTTTCCAGGCCTGCTTAGATTGAGCAAAAGTTCCCTCTTGTCTTGAAGCGGAGGAAGTTGATGCTGCACCTGCCTTGGAATTTCGAAAGGCACAAAAATTAGACTGTTTGGCAGTTGATTTGGCCCTGTCCTGAGGAAGGGTATGACCCTTACCTCCAGTAATGTCAGCAATAATTTCTTTCAAACCAGGCCCGAATAAGGTCTGCCCCTTGAAAGGAATGTTGAGTAATTTAGACTTTGAAGTCACATCAGCTGACCAGGATTTGAGCCATAGCGCCCAACGCGCCTGGATGGCGAATCCGGAATTCTTAGCCGTTAGTTTAGTCAAATGAACAATGGCATCAGAAACAAATGAGTTAGCTAGCTTAAGAGTTCTAAGCTTGTCAACAATTTCAGTCAATGGAGCTGTATGGATGGCCTCTTCCAGGGCCTCAAACCAGAATGCCGCCGCAGCAGTGACAGGCGCAATGCATGCAAGGGGCTGTAAAATAAAACCTTGTTGAAGAAACATTTTCTTAAGGTAACCCTCTAATTTTTTATCCATTGGATCTGAAAAAGCACAACTGTCCTCAACCGGGATAGTGGTACGCTTTGCTAAAGTAGAAACTGCTCCCTCCACCTTAGGGACAGTTTGCCATAAGTCCTGTGTAGTGGCATCTATTGGAAACATTTTTCTAAATATAGGAGGTGGGGAAAAGGGCACACCGGGCCTATCCCACTCCTTACTAATAATTTCTATAAGCCTTTTAGGTATTGGAAAAACATCAGTACTCACCGACACTGCATAGTATTTATCCAGCCTACACAATTTCTCTGGCACTGCAATTGTGTCACAGTCATTCAGAGCAGCTAATACCTCCCCAAGCAATACACGGAGGTTCTCAAGCTTAAATTTAAAATTAGAAATCTCTGAATCAGGTCTCCCCGAATCAGAGACGTCACCCACAGACTGAAGCTCTCCGTCCTCAGGTTTTGCATATTGTGACGCAGTATCAGACATGGCTCTTACAGCATCTACGCGCTCTGTATCTCGTCTAACCCCAGAGCTATCGCGCTTGCCTCTCAATTCAGGCAATCTGGATAATACCTCTGACAGGGTATTATTCATGATTGCAGCCATGTCCTGCAAAGTAATCGCTATGGGCGTCCCTGATGTACTTGGCGCCATATTAGCGTGTGTCCCTTGAGCGGGAGGCGAAGGGTCCGACACGTGGGGAGAGTTAGTCGGCATAACTTCCCCCTCGACAGACCCCTCTGGTGACAATTCTTTTATAGATAAAGACTGATCTTTACTGTTTAAGGTGAAATCAATACATTTAGTACACATTCTCCTATGGGGCTCCACCATGGCTTTTAAACATAATGAACAAGTATCCTCTGTTTCAGACATGTTTGTACAGACTAGCAATGAGACTAGCAAGCTTGGAAAACACTTTAAAGCAAGTTAACAAGCAATATAAAAAACGTTACTGTGCCTTTAATAGAAACAAATTTTGACAAAATTTGAAATAACAGTGAAAAAAGGCAGTTACACTAACAAAATTTTTACAGTGTATATAACAAGTTAGCAGAGCATTGCACCCACGTGCAAATGGATGATTAACCCCTTAATAACAAAAAAAGAATAATAAATGACAAAAACGTTTTTTAAACACAGTCACAACAACTGCCACAGTCTACTGTGATTGTTACCCTCCTCAAACACGACTTTGAAGCCTTTTGAGCCCTTCAGAGATGTCCTGTATCATGCAGAGGGAAGCTGAATGTCGGTCAGTATTTTTAACTGCACAGAAAAGCACTAAAATAGGCCCTTCCCACTCATATTGCAACAGTGGAAAGCTTCAGGAAACTGTCTCTAGGCAGAAATCAAACCAGCCATGTGGAAAAAAACTAGGCCCCAATAAGTTTTGTCACCAAACATATATAAAAACGATTAACATGCCAGCAAACGTTTTATATTACATTTTTATAAGAGTATGCATCTCTATTAATAAGCCTGATACCAGTAGCTATCGCTGCATTTAAGGCTTTACTTACATTAATCCGGTATAAGCAGCATTTTCTAGCAAATTCCATCCCTAGAAAAATATTAACTGCACATACCTTATTGCAGGAAAACCTGCACGCCATTCCCTCTCTGAAGTTACCTCACTCCTCAGAATATGTGAGAACAGCCATGGATCTTAGTTACTTCTGCTAAGATCATAGAAAATGCAGGCAGATTCTTCTTCTAAATACTGCCTGAGATAAACAGCACACTCCGGTACCATTTAAAAATAAACTTTTGATTGAAGAAATAAACTAAGTATAAAACACCACTCTCCTCTTACGACCTCCATCTTTGTTGAGGGTTGCAAGAGAATGACTGGATATGGCAGTTAGGGGAGGAGCTATATAGCAGCTCTGCTGTGGGTGATCCTCTTGCAACTTCCTGTTGGGAAGGAGAATATCCCAAGAGATATAACAAGAGAAAAAGCTGTTTAATTCAAAGATTTCCACTAAGAAGCCAGTCACAGCCATAGCTATTTGCCCTTTTCTAGGAGAAGAAAAAAAAAGCTTATCTAATACATTCTTTTCATTCTTGGCAGTGAGAGTCCACAAATTCATAAATTACCTATAGGAAATACTTCACCTCGCCACCAGGAGACGGCAAAGACACTCCAAGCAAAGCATTGAATATCCCTCCCACTTTCTCTACCCTCGCAATAGCTCAAGAGGAGGATAAGGGACAGTAGAGAGATAAAAGAGTTAGAGGTGCCATAAGACTGCCGCCACTACACAATTTCAGGCAGATTCATGGACTCTTACTGCCAATAAAGAAAATAATTTTTCAGATAAGCATAAATTATGTTTTCTTTCTAATGGCAGTGAGAGTCCACAATTTAATTCATTACATATGGGAAACCAATAACCAAGCTTTGGAGGATACAAAATGAAAAGGGTGTGAAAGGTAGGGAAGGCAGAACTAATTACTAGGCACCACCGCTTGAAGAACCTCTCCCCCAAAGCATGCCTCTGAGGCAAAAACATAAAAATCTATAAAATTTCATGAAAGTATGCAACGGAAACCAAGTAGCAGCCTTACACAACTGTTCAACTGAAGCCTCCTTCTTGAAGGCCCAGGAAGACACTGCATATCTAGAATGTGCAGTAATCCAAGATGGCGGCTGCAGACCATCTTCTATGTAAGCCAAGCGAATCAGACTTCTCAGCCAGAAAAAGGATATTTATGCTTACCTGATAAATTTATTACTTCTACGATATGACGAGTCCACGGATTTCATCCTTACTTGTGGGATATTAACCTCCTGCTAACAGGAAGTGGCAAAGAGCACCACAGCAGAGCTGTATATATAACTCCTCCCTTCCCTCCACCTTCAGTCATTCGACCAAAGTTAGGAAGAGAAAGGAAAAGCCAAAGGCGCAGAGGTGACTGAAGTTTAACAAAAATATAATATATACCTGTCTTAAAAATGACAGGGTGGGCCGTGGACTCATCATATCATAGAAGAAATAAATTTATCAGGTAAGCATAAATTTCCTTTTCTTCTACAAGATATGACGAGTTCACGGATTTCATCCTTACTTGTGGGATACAATACCAAAGCTATAGGACACGGATGAAAGGGAGGGACAAGACAGGGACCTAAACAGAAGGCACCACTGCTTGAAGAACCTTTCTCCCAAAATAAGCCTCAGAAGAAGCAAAAGTATCAAATTTGTAAAATTTTTAAAAAGTGTGCAGACACGACCAAGTTGCAGCCTTGCAAATCAATTCAACATAAGCATAGTTTTTAAATGCCCATGAGGAAGCCACAGCCCAAGTAGAATGAGCCGTAATTCTTTCAGGAGGCTGCTGTCAAGCAGTCTCATATGCCAGACGGATGATACTCTTCAGCCAAAAAGAAAGAGAGAGGTAGCCGTAGCTTTCTGACCCCTACGCTTTCCAGAATAAACAATGAATAATGAAGATGATTGACGGAAATCCTTAGTCTCCTGCAAGTAAAACGTCAGGGCACGGACCACTTCCAAGTTATGCAACATACGCTCCTTCTTGGAAGAAGGGTTAGGACATAATGAAGGAACCACAATTTCCTGATTAATATTCTTATTAGAAACAACCTTAGGAAGGAAACAGGGTTTGGTACGTAAAACCACCTTATCAGGTATGGAAGATAAGGCGAATCACATTGTAGCACTGAAAGCTCCGAAACTCTACGAGCAGAAGAAATAGCAACCAAAAATAAAACTTTCCAAGATAACAACTTAATATCTATGGAATGCATGGGTTCAAACGGAACCCCTTGAAGAACATTAAGAACTAAATTCAAACTCCAGGGTGGAGCAATTGGTCTAAACACAGGCTTAATTCTGGTTAGAGCCTGACAAAAAGACTGAACGTCTGGAACATCTGCCAAACCTTTGTGTAGCAAAATTGACAAAGCAGAGATTTGACCCTTTAAGGAACTCGCTGATAACCCTTTCTCCAATCCTTCTTGGAGAAAAGACAAAATCCTAGGAATCCTAACTCTACTCCATGAGTAGCCCTTGGATTAGCACCAACCAAGATATTTACATCATATCTTATGATAGATCTTTCTGGTGACAGGCTTACGTGCCTGAATCAAAGTATCAATGACCAAATCAGAGAACCCCCGCTTAAATAAAATTAAGCGTTCAATCTCCAGGCAGTCAGTTGCAGAGAAACTAGATTTGGATGTTGGAAAGGTCCCTGAATGAGAAGGTCTTGCCTCAATGGAAGCTTCCACGGCGGCAGAGAGGACATGTCCACTAGATCGGCATACCAAGTCCTGCGAGGCCACGCAGGCGCGATTAGAATTACTGAAGCCCTCTCCTGTTTGATCCGAGCAATCACCCGGGGCAGGAGTGCAAATGGTGGAAACACATAAGCTAGGTTGAATGACTAAGGCATCTATCAATTCGGCCTGAGGATCCCTTGATCTGGATCCGTATCTTGGAAGTTTGGCATTCTGACGAGATGCCATCAGTTCCAACTCCGGTCTGCCCCATCTGAGGATCAGAGTGGCAAAGACCTCCGGATGGAGTTCCCACTCCCCCGGAAGAAACGTCTGTCTGCTTAAAAAGTCTGCTTCCCAGTTGTCCACTCCTGGGATGTAGATTGCTGATAGATAACAAGAGTGGGCCTCCACCCACTGAATTATTTTGGATACTTTTGTCATCGCTAAGGACTCCTTGTTCCTCCCTGATGATTGATGTAAGCCACAGTCGTGATGTTGTCCGACTGAAAGCAAATGAATTTGGCCGAAGCCAACTGAGGCCACGCCTGAAGCACACATTGAATATTGCCCTCAATTCCAGAAAATTGATTGGAAGAATTGACTCCAACTGAGTCCACACACCCTGAGCCTGCAGGGAATTCCAGACTGCACCCCAACCTAGAAGGCTGGCGTCCGTCGTCACCATCACCGATGAGGGTCTGCGGAAACACGTCCCTTGGGACAGATGATCCTGAGACAACCACCAAAGAAGAGAGTCTCTTGTCTCCTGATCCAGATCTATCTGAGGAGACAAATTTGCATAATCTCCATTCCACTGTCTGAGCATGCTCAGCTGTAGTGGTCTGATATGAAAACGAGCAAACGGAATAATGTCCATTGCCGCCACCATCAATCCAATTACATCCATGCACTGGGCCACTGATGGCTGAGGATTGGACTGAAGGGCTCGGCATGTATTCAGAATCTTTAAACTTTCTGACCTCTGTCAAGAAAATTTTCATGGATATGGAATCTATTAGAGTTCCCAGGAAGGGAACCTTGGTCTGTGGAATTAATTAACTCTTTTCTAGATTCACCTTCCACCCGTGAGTCCTCAGAAAGGACAGAACCCTGTCTGTATGAGACTTTGTCAGATTGTAGGACGCCTGGATCAGAATATCGTCCAAATAAGGCGCCACTGCAATACGCCGCGGCCTGAGAACCGCTAGAAGGGACCCTAGAACCTTCGTGAAGAACCTGGGTGCTGTGGCCAACCCGAAGGGAAGAGCTAGGAACTGAAAATGTTTGTCCAGGAAGGCAAACCTTAGGAACTGGTGATGATCCCTGTGGATAGGAATATGAAGATTTGCATCCTTCAAGTCCACGGTAGTCATATATTGACCTTCCTGGATCAATGGCAGAATTGTTTGAAGAGTCCATCTTGAAGGATGGGACTCTGAGAAACTTGTTTAGGCCGAAATGTGCCCTCTTTTTTTGGGGATCACGAAAAGATTTGAGTAAAATACCTGCCCCTGTTCCAGTATTGGAACGGGGTGAATTACTCCCATAGTAGAGAGGTCTTTTACACAACGTAATAACACCTCTCTTTTTATCTGGTCTACAGACCATCGTGAAAGAAGAAACCTCCCCCTTAGGAGAGAATTTTTGAATTCCAGTTGATACCCTTGGGACACGAATTCCAGTGTCCAGGGGTCCTGAACATCTCTGCATGAAGCCTGGGCAAAGAGAGAAAGTCTGCCCCCTACTAGATCCGGTCCCGGATCAGGGGCCGCCCCTTCATGCTGTTTTGGTAGCAGCAGCGGGCTTCTTGGGTTGTTTACCCTTGTTCCAAGTCTGGTTGGGTCTCCAGACGGATTTGGCCTGAGCAAAATTACCTTCCTGCTTGGCGGAGGAAGAGGAGACTCCTTTAAAGTTCCGAAAGGAACGAAAATTATTTTGTTTACCCCTCAGTTTAGCAGTTCTATCCTCCCGTAATGTCAGAAATGATCTCCTTCAAGTCAGGCCCGATTAGGGTTTTCCCCTTGAAAGGAATAGCCAAAAGCTTTGATTTAGATGACGCATCAGCAGACCAAGATTTAAACCATAACGCTCTATGCGCTAAAATAGCAAATCCTGCATTCTTAGCCGCCAACTTGGCAATCTGAAAGGCGGCATCTGTAATTAAAGAATTAGCCAGCTTAAGGGCCTTAATTCTATCTAAAATATCCTCTAAAGGAGTCTCAGTCTTAAGGGACTCTTCTAAGGCCTCAAACCCGAAGGCTGCCACAGCGGTAACTAGTAAAATGCAGGCCGTTGGTTGTAAGAGGGAACCATGATGAATAAACATTTTCTTTAGAAGACCCTCCAATTTCTTATCCATAGGGTCTTTGAAAGCACAGCTGTCCTCAATAGGAATAGATGTACGCTTAGCCAGGGTAGATATAGCTCCTTCCACCTTAGGGACTGTGTGCCAAGAGTCCCGAACAGTGTCAGATATGGGATACATCTTCTTGAAAAAGGGAGAGGGTGAAAACGGGATACCCGGTCTGTCCTATTCCCTCTTAATAATCTCCGAAAGTCTCTTAGGAACCGGAAAAACGTCAGTGTAAGCAGGTACCTCTAAGTATTTGTCCATCTTACACAATTTCTCTGGTGGTACCACAATAGGGTCACAGTCATCCAGAGTCGCTAAAACCTCCCTAAGTAACAGACGGAGGTGTTCAAGCTTATATTTAAAGGACATGACGTCCGAGTCCGTCTGAGGTAACGCACTCCCCGAATAAGTAAATTCCCCCTCAGACAGAAGTTCCCTGACCCCCAATTCAGATCCCTGTGAGGGTACATCAGAAATAGCTACCAAGGCATCAGAGGACTAAGCATTCACATTGACATCTGTCCTACTGCGTTTACCCTGTAACACTGGCAACTTAGATAATAGCTCTGTAAGGGTAGCTGACATAACTGCAGCCATATCATGCAGAGTAAATGAATTAGACGTGCTTGGGTGGGCGTTAAAGGTAGTGACGCTTGGGGAGAAGTTAGCGGTATACCCTAATTCTCCTCAGACTGAGAATCATCTTTATATTGATTTGGTATCTCACAGCGCTCGAAAAGTTATTCCTAATGGCTCCTGGGAAAAAGGGATCCTAGCTCTCCCTAGGAAAAACGGAACCTAGCTCTCCCTAGCGACGAACAGCCTGTAAGTGTTGTAGAATTGTTGCTTAGTAATAGGCACTTAGGCAGAGATAAATTTGCGCCCGGTGTCCCAGTACTGTGCGATCCGCCTGCAAGCCGTCTGCAATAAGTGCTTACAGGCTGTTCGTCGCTGCTGACAGGTGTGCACAAAGGGTATCTGAAAACAGACAGAACTGACCCTTGAACTGACCCCTCAACAAAAATCCTGGAGACACGCTCTTACAGAGAGCTGCACGTCTTGGTTATGAGGTAAGAGTCTGTATGATTTGTTTGTACAAAACACAGGCAGCTCACGCACAGTAGGTAGACGTTCTAAAGCTATGTCTGTGCCCAAAATATACCTCCTATTGTAATAGTACATCTGGACAAAAATCAACACACTCTCCAGCCTGTTTGGTTCTTATTTTATTCTGTGGACACCATTCCCTATATCACGTCTCTCCATACTTTAGGGGATAGGTTCTATAGAATAATGTAAGAATAGGTTAGACTAACTATGATGACATGAGACAAAGGTATCACTTTCCCTGAATGGGTCAGGCACTTAGGCAGAAATACATTTTCACCCAATGTCCCACTGATTGCTTGCAGGTTGTGGGTGCACGCTGTTGATGGAGGCTCGCAACTTGAATATCAGCAGCTACTAACAGTATTAATTCTTCTATTCTACTTGCAATCTTTTTCCCTATTATATAGCTTATTTGCATTGCGAAGTTTAAAAACAGAAAATATAATAGCAATTGCTTGGTAAGGTCTATTTTATACTAGTGCCCAGTCAGCTCCTGGTTGGATATTATTTCTCTATAATCTCATTGGAGTATTAAATAAAGCAATCTTAAAACAGGGGCACAGACCATCACATCGCCACAGACCATCACATCGCCACCTGCCCGGCACTCAATGCCTCTCATTCTCTGTAACACACAGCGCACAGCATGGATGAGAGGCAGTGAGTGCCGGGTATGAGCAACTGCTAGAGAGCTGAAATTGCAGGAGCGCGCAGGGACGAGAAGGAAAGGAAACGATCCTGTTAGTGCAAGCTTTTGGTAGACGTCAGAGGAGGGGTCAGGCGGCCATCTCAAAAAGGCCAGATGAGATCAGTAAGTATTTTCTGCCAAAGTTTATTTAGATGGCTACAGTTTACTGTAAAGATCATTATTTAACTAATCTAAATAAGTTACAGTAATTTTTGGGTTGACTGTCCCTTTAATATCCCACAAGTAAGGATGAAATCTGTGGACTCGTCATATCTTATAGAAGGGTAACAGCAGTAGCCTTCTGACCTTTGCGCTTACCAGAGTGCAGGACAAATAAGGAAGATGATTGATGAAATTCCTTGGTAGCATGAAAGATAGAACTTCAAGGCTCCAACTACGCCTAAATTATGCAAAAGCCTCTCCTTAGAGGAAGGAGGATTGGGACAAAGACGGAACAACAATTTCTTAAATAATATTGTTAGTCGAAACAACTTTAGGTAAAAAAATCATCTTAACTCTAAGTGCGGCCTTATCCGAATGAAACACTAAATAAGTTGGGTCCCATTGAAGGGCAGATAATTCAGACACCCTTCGGGCATAAGAAATAGCCAACAAGATTAACACTTTCCAACTAAGCAACTTAATATCAATAGAATGCATAGGCTCAAACTGAGCCTGTTGAAGAACTTTAAGAACTAGTTTAAAGGGACAGGCAAGACCAAAAAAAACTTTCATGATTCAAATAAGGTATGTCATTTTAAATAACTTTCCAATTTACTTTGATCACCAATTTTGCTTTGTTCTCTTGGTATTCTTAGTTGAAAGCTAAACCTAGGAGGTTCATATGCTAATTTCTTAGACCTAGAAGGCCGCCTCTAATCTAATTGCATTTTGACAGTTTTTCACCACTAGAGGGAGTAGTTCATGTGTTTCATATAGATAACATTGAGCTTATGAACGTGAATTTACCGAGGAGTGAGCACCGATTGGCTAAAATGCAAGACTGTCAAAAGAACTGAAATAAGGGGGAGGTCTGCAGAGGCATAGATACAAGGTAATTACAGAGGTAAAACGTGTATTATAACTGTTGGTTATGCAAAACTGGGGAATGGATAATTAAAGGGGCACTGTACCCAATTTTATTCTTTCATGATTTAGATAGAACATGCAATTCTAAACAACTTTCTAATTTACTCCTATTATCAATTTATATTTGTTCTCTTGCTATCTTTATTTGAAAAAGAAGGCATCTAAGCTTTTTTTTTTTGGTTCAGAACTTTGGACAGCATTTTTTAATTGGTGGATGAATGTATCCACCAATCAGCAAGGACAACCCAGGTTGTTCACCAAAAATGGACCGGCATGTAAACTTACATTCTTGCATTTCAAATAAAGATACCAAGAGAATAAAGAAAATTCGATAATAGGCGTAAATTGGAAAGTTGCTTAAAATGTCATGCTCTGAATCACAAAAGAAAACATTTGGGTTCAGTGTCCCTTTAAGGGATGATCTATCTTTTAAAACAACAAAAAAACTGGTGTTTACTGTCACTTTAAGGCTCCATTGGGGAGCAACAGGTTTGAAAATCAGTCATTTGTTCAAGATCTTGCTAGAATTAGACCTAACATCTCTCAAACTAGCAAACTTTTTATGCAACAAGACAGACAAAGCAGAAATCGGACCTTTAAGAGAACTAGCTGACAGGTCCTTCTCTAAACCATCCTGAAGAAATTGAAGAATGCGGAGAATCTTCACCTTATGCCAAGGAAAACCATGATCTGCACGCCAAGACAGATGAACCTTTCATACTTTGTGGTAAATACGCCTCGTAACAAGCTTTCTGGCCTGAATCAGGGTATCGATCACCGCCCCAGAGAATACTCAAAACAAAGTGTTCAATCTCCATGCAGTCAACCTCAGAGAATCTAGATTTTGATAGAAAAACCAACCCTGAGCTAGAAGGTCCAGCCTGTGAGGTAACCGCCAAGGATGAGCAGATAACATCCTCACTAGATCTGCATACCAAGTCCTGTGTGGCCGCGCTGGAAATAACAGAATTGTTGAGATTCCCTCTTGTTTGAGGCTATTACTTGAGGAAGCAGAATTTTGCGGAAAATGATACACAAGACGGAAATTCCAAGGAACTGCTAAGCCATCCACCAACTCCGAGACTTTTCGTCCAACAACTCCGCCTGGGGATCTCTTGATCTCGACCCATATCTCAAGAGTTTGAGAAAGGAAGCCCTGGCGGTAATCTTGCAAACCACTTCCAAGTTTAGTGACTATACCCTGGAGTACAGAGTCTGTCAACTCCGATTTCCAGTTGTCCACACCTGGAATGTGGATAGCTGATAATTGGCACTGAGACATCTCTGCCCAATGAAGGATACAAGACACCTCCCTCATCGCCGGAGGATTGAGTGTTCCGCACTGGTGGTTGACACAGGCCATCGTAGTGATGTTGTCTGATTGAAATTGAATAAAATGGACGGAACGCATCTGAAGCAAAGAATTAAGAGCATTGAAGTTGGCCCTTAGTTCCAGAATGTTGATTGAAAGTGACGATTCCTCTGGAAGTCAGGTACCCTGGGTTTTCTGAGAACCCCAAACAGGGCCCCAGCCTGTCAAACTCGCATCTGTTAAAATCTCCCAGGATGGGTGTAGGAAACACATGCCCTGAAGGACAGGTTCCTAAAAAAAGACAAGGAAAGAGACTCTTGTTACTTGATCCAGAGATATTGTCTGAAACAGATATAAGAAATTTCCATTCCATTGACGGAGCATACATAACTGTAGAGGTCTCAAATGAAAACTAGCAAAATGAATAGCGTCTTGTTCCATGCCTGGTTAGGTGTCCAGGTACTTCGGGGCTTAACTGAAGAGTTGCTCCTCTGTGACTTGTTCTGACGAAAGGAGCGAAAATGTCCCATAGTACAACCCCTAGATTTGGATTTCTTGTCTTGGGGTAGAAAAGCTCCCTTGCCCCCAATGACAGTAGAAATGACAGAATCCAGACCTGGTCCAAATAAAGTCTCATATTTAAAAGCCAGTGGTAGAAGCCTAGACTTGGAAACCATGTCCCCTGAACAGGATATTAACCAGAGAGCCTTTTAGCGAGTACAGCAAAACCAGAGACTATAGCATTAAGACAAATTATTTGGATAATCACATCACAAATAAAGGAATTGGCCATTTTTAGGGCCAGAATGCGATCCTGAATATCTTCCACTGACATTAGTCCAGATAAGGTGTCAAACCAAAAGGTGGCAGCCCCAGCCACTGCTACAATACCTACTGCAGGCTGGAAGAACTACCCTCCTTGAAGTAAAAGCTCTGAGGTATCCCTCTAATTTCCTGTCCATATGATCCTTAATTAAAGAATGTACCATCTTCAAAGGATATAGTAGTGCATTTATTCAGAGAGGAAATAGCACCATCCACCTTAGGAACAGTATTCCACATGGCTATCCGGTACAGAAAATATTTTCTTAAACTTGGAGACAAAGGTTACACCAGGTCTCTCCCACTCCTTGAAGATAATGTCCGCCACCAACGAAGGCGCTGGGAACACTTCAGGGGTCTTTAACTTAAAACACCATATCCAATTTGTGTACCCGTTTTTCTTCAGATGGTTTAGACTCAGGTACGTCCAGAGTAGATAACACCGCTTTAAATAAATACCTCAGATGCTCATTTTTTAATCAAAAATTAATGTCCTCAGAGTCCTGTACTGATTTACCGGAGGAGCTTAAGGATGAGAGTTCCCCTTCAGAACTAAATGAGGAATAGTCTTCAGAAAGTTGCATACGACTGACCACTGCAGCTCCTATAGAACTGCTGGTTCTGGAATCCGAGCGAATTTAATTGGGCTGCAAAGTCATGCGGAAACGCACTAACCCCTGCAGAAATTTAAGGGATGGGGAAACCGGGGACAGCCT